>NC_041386.1:251651792-251682277 GCF_002162155.2 Triticum dicoccoides | reverse complement strand
GCTCCAAGATGTGCGGTCCCATGGCGCGATCCACCGTGCCCACGCCTGAAGAAGGAAGTTGCCAGGAGGTTCCCTGTCCGCAAGAAAATGCTCCACCGCTACGTCAGGATCGCTTGCTGCGGCAGGGCCATGTGCCACTTGCGGTGGCGGCGTAGGGACGCCAAGGTCAAGTTTCGCCTCCGCGACGGGCCCCGGTGGCCATGGCGGGCTTCCGCGCCTTCACTCCTAAGCTGTGTAGCATCGGCTAGCCGGGCAAGTTCAAGACGGATCTGCCTCCTCGCTACGACGGCACCCCCGACCCTGCGGAGTTCTTACAGCTCTACGAGCTGAGCATCGACGCGCCCAACGGCGACGAAAAGGTCATGGCGAACTGGTTTCCCATGGCTCTTAAGGACGGTGCTCGCTCATGGCTCCTGAACCTGCCCCCAGGCTCAATCTCCTCCTGGGATGAGATGCGCAACCACTTCATCGCCAACTTCCAGGGCACTCGCGACCGTCCCTCGATCGCGGGTGACCTACGCTGCATCAAGCAGCAGCTAGGAGAAACCCTGCAGAAGTACATCCAGCGCTTCAATAGCGCGTGTATCAAGGCCATCATCTCAGCATTTTCCGACGGCGTATGTGACATCAAGATGAAGGAGGAGCTCTCCATCCATGAGGAGTTGTGCATGACTTTGGAGCCGTTCAACATAGCAAGCAAGTGTGCAAGAGCTGAGGAGGGACGCCTCTCCCTCCTCGAGCTCCCTAGTGTGGATCCAGAGGAGAATAAGGCCAAGGTCAAGGACGTGAAGCGCAAAGGAGTGGCTGTACTCGCAGCAGAACTGGACACCAAGTGCGGCCAAGATCTTCCTGAGTCGTCCAAGGGTAGTCGTACATTTTGTGCCTTCCACAACGTGCACACCCACAACACCAATGATTGTCAAGAGCTCAGGGCCATTCGAGATGGACGCTTCGGTTGACGCCCCGAGCGCAACGATCGGGGCTATGGCCGAGGAGGTGGACGAGGTGGAGGACATTGGGACGACCGGGGCCCTCGCCATGAGTGGCGCAACTAGCCTCGCTAGGATCGTTGGCAGGACCAGCCTTGTGAGGGCGCCCGGAGGGACCAGCCTCGCGAGGACTGCCATCAGGGCAACCCTAGTCCCCCTCCGCTGCCGCCACCAAGGAGGAACGACGACCATCAACAGGACGAAGAGGCTGGGGGCTTCCAGGAGCCGTGCGCCATCGCCTCCATCTTGGGTGGCGCTTAGGCCCCAGCCTCCCAGCGCATATTCAAGAAGTTCTCTTGCAAAGTGAATGTAGCTCTTCCCAAGCTCGAGGCTACGCGCCCGCTCAGGTGGTCCAAGTACGCCATCACCTTTAGCTCGGCAAACCAGCTCAAATGCGCGGCAACCACTGGCATCCTCTCGATGCTCTGTTCACCCGTCATCAGCAATGTCCAAGTCACCAAGACCCTCATCGACGGCGCTGCAGGGCTCAGGGTCCTGTCCGTCGAGACGTTCGATAGCCTTCAAGTGCCATACGATCAGCTCCAACCTACCAAACCTTTCTCAAGAGTGACAGACGGCTCCACCACCCCGATAGGGCAAGTTCGCCTCCCTATCACCTTCGGTCAGCACAACAACTACCACACCGATCTCGTCGACTTCGATGTCTCCCACATCCGCCTGCCGTACAATGCCATCCTCGGGTACCCAGCACTGGCCAAATTCATGGCAGTCACCCACCATGGCTACAACGTCCTCAGGATGCCGGGAAGCGGCGGGATCATCAAAGTCCCTTGTGAAGAAAGAGACGCGGTGTGCTCCCTCGAGTGCGCCTTCCATCTGCAACAATCGAAGACCCTGACAGCGCGGGTGCGCAGTACCCTCCTGAAGCCAACCCCAAGAAGAAGAAGAAGTAGCTACTCCGCACTGGGCCTCAAGGGATCGGCTCCTCCAGCAGCGCCACTTCAGGATCTGCACCAGCGGCTGGGGCACCTCCCTCGCTCGCATAGGGAGGCGTGCTCGGCACCCTCCTCGGGCAGGGCTCGGGGGCTCTCTTCTGGAGGGCCTCGGACCTGTCCAACATCACGAGGGTGGCGCTCGGGCACCACATGGAGGTGTGCTTTGCGGCACGTTTCCCTCAGGAGGATACCGGGCAAGGAGCGCCCGACGCTCAGGAGTTCATCACCAAGGCATCTCAGGAGCTTCAGGAAGCAAGAGCAACACGCGGCGACCGCCGCCCACCTGGCGCTGCTCCCCACCCAGGCGAGGGTGGTGAGATGCGTGTCTGCATCGGCATCCGAGGGCTCAATAGGGCCGCATCTGAGGAGCGCTTCTGGCCTTCGTGCACTGGACAGTGTGAGGGTCCACCTCACAGCTATGTTCGCATGCCATTCGGCCTGCTGAGCGTAGCAGCCGCCTTCCAGTGCAACCTGCGGAGCACCCTGGCGGCTCCCGAGGCTCACGGTCTCAACAGCTCGTGAGGAGCGGCTTTTTCAGCGTGTGTCTTCAACTACCCCAACACTCCTTCAACAACCAAACCAGGTGACATCTTTCCAAGTTCATTCAGCTAGGAGCGCCCCCTGGGATGCATCATTCCTAGGCCACATGGGTCAGTCCCTGTGGCATGTATCTGTTTGCATCTTTAGTTCACCTCGCTGGGGGCGCCCCTCGGGCTGCATCATCCCCAGGCCGCTCGGGTCTGACCCAGTGGCATGTATCATTCATGCATTTACCTAAGCTAATTGCTCTTCATGCATAATCTATCTATGGATATCACTTGCTTGATTGTCACCCATCATGGGAGCCGTGCACCGATCATCTTTCTTCAGGATCCTTCGCGTAAGAAGGCTAGGCACGACGTCTGTGCTCGGGCCCGTCCGTGCAGCATCGATAAATCTAACGACTGAGCAATATCTGGCGGGCCGGCCCCATTCACGTCACCTCCTAGGGTCGTTGGTGCTTGGCCTTCTCATGCAATAGCCTCAGGAAATTCATTCGGCACAGGTTGTCTAACCATCTCGTAAGAACGCCACAGCCATTAAGAACCAAGACCAGGCGCAACCCGCCTTGAGGTAGAGCCTCGTGAGTCCCACGCTGGCTCACGAGTGCCCAGACACACCTCGTCTGTCCCTCTCGTGCAAGCCACATGTCAGGGCGGGGCTGTACATGCCCCGGGGGCTCTCCGCGGTAGGGAGTCCCCCCCCCCACACGTGCCAGCGACGGACCAACAATCACCATGGCGATTTGTGCCCTTCCTCGCACTAACTTGCAGGAACTTTCTGAGGACTATTGTGGACGGTACCGCAGATTCTTCCTCTCCTCCTATGTGATTCGCTTGTGTGTTAAAAGGGGGCTCATGAGCATCGCGACTCAGGAGCTCTCACTGGCTCTCCAGCCCTCACCCCCTGGTCTTGACCACGGCATCACGACCTAGCATACAAGCGGCGGCTAAGCTCGCTCGAGGACCGGGACCTGAGGACGCAGAGCACACAGGAGAGCATGGAGAAAAGGAAGAGGCTCGCATAGGCCCAACCCAGCTAACCAACAGTGGACGATGCCCAAATTTGTCGCAACACGAGGAACCAGCTCCGGAACGCCAAGATAAGTCTCGCACCTGAATCAACCCAGCACTACGGCATAAGACCCTCGCCTCTCGCTGCCCTGCTGCTGCTGCGTCGCCTCCCTTTCTCATCCTCAGGAAGCTGCTTGCGTGCTAAAGGGGACCTCTTGAGCATCGCCTCGGGAGCTCTTACTGGACCTCGGGCCGCTCACCTCCTGGCCTTGACCACGGCATCGCGACCTGGCATACCAGCGATGGTTGTTGCCTGCCTGGGAACCGGGACCTGTCAGCGTAGAGCACCAAGCTACCGCGGGATTGGAAAGGGGAGACCGAGCCTCAGCAGGACATGCGCTCGCAAATTTTCATGAAAAGGGGAATATCAACAAAAGACATTACAAATCCTTTACACACCCCTGCGGGGTTCGTTCTAATTCCTCATAGGAAACAAAAGAAAGGAGTTCCTAGGAACTCTATCTACGTGTGCCGAACAGCGATGACGCCATCATAAACAAATGGGCCTCCGGAGGCCGGCGCCAACCCCGTCCAGGTCATCGATGGCAGCGGCCGGACGCTGCGGCCTTGCTCCAAGTGAGGTGAGAGCTCGGGGCACGTAGCTGTCGTCGCTTGTCTCCGGAGACTCGACGAGCTCCGGAGAGTCGCTGGACCACCAGGAGTCACCGCTGTCGAGGGAGGAGCTACAGGCGAGGCCGGCGGCAGTCCCGGCGCCGGCCGCTGCGCCGTCTTGGCGACCCCCTTTAAGGCAGTACTCCAAGCGGCGGCCTGCCTCATCGAAGACCTTGAAGAATAGCATGGAGGCACCGTCGTACTTGAAGTGGATGGCGAGGGCGCTCTCCTCGCGGCAGACTCGAGCGACCTCGCCCTAGCCGCGAGTTATGAAGATCCTCCCGGAGGAGACGCCTTCAACCTCCGCTCCAGTCGCCGAGGTGTCGCAGTCGGCGTGCTACAGCCAAAGCTCAAGGGGACCTCTCGGTGGCAAAGAACTATAGGAAGCGAATCCAAGTGCTCGGAGGCATCGCCGCCCATAGCACGAACTCGCGCGAAGAGTCCGCAGCATGGTCCCCTGGGACGACGACATGCGCCACCGCGGCATGGCAACCACGGTCCTGGCGCGGGCGGTGGCGCTCATCGCTCCTCCCTCCGGAGCCCTCGGCTTGAGCGTACAAGGGCAACGGGTACCCAGGAGGTGGCCGCTCGTACCACGGCCGCGACACTACCGGCCTCACGACCATCTCACGATGATGGGACCGCCTCTTGCCCTTCTCCTCGGCCGAGAACCTCTGTATCGGCGCCATGACCGCGCCGGCAAGCAGAGGAACGAGGAAGAAGGAGCGGGAGGAGCAACGGAAGAGATGGATTACGGGGCCTCTGCCCCCCACTTCTCATTTATATCCAAGGGGAGGTCAACCACCGGCCTCCATGATCTAAGGTAATAATGATCTTTTTTTTGCATGCAGCTAGGACTCGTCAAGTCCGGCAGTTGCCGAGGCAGCGTGGGGAAGCAGAGATGCCCACGTCCAATCAATCGCCATGTGCCAACCGTGGCCACAGGCTGTTGAGGCCCGCGGCGCTCCGCACTTGCCCTTTAGCTTTGCCTTGAAGCCAAGCCCGAGCGCGCCTTGGGCCCGGGGGCTACTGTCGGCGTTCTGGGAACGGGGGTCCACAGACTTGCCTTCCTGCGGCCCGCAGTATGGCTCCCCCAACGGCCCTGTATGGCCCATCTTCACCAGCAAACATTCAAGACCCTCGCGAGGCGGACGATGCAAGACCTCCTCAGGGGCGGCCTCACCAGACTGGCTCGTGAGGGGCGGAGAGATTAAGTCAAGGGACACCTCGCGAGGTTTCTGTGACACAAGCCATGACGACTAGGGCCAGGCGGGCGCCAGTGCGCATAGTGTCCTCGTTTCCTCTATGGTGCTAAAAGGGAAAGCACAAGCGAGGAGTGCCGAGGCATCAAGCAAAGGTTTCCATATCGATGCAACAAGACCAAGACCAGCAGGACGGCAGGACGGAGGTCACCATGGAGCCTAAGACGGCGTCATCGCCAGAGCCTTCGGCACGCGAAGACTACTTTTGTCTGGATAGCTTGTACTAGTTGTATCCCTTCGAATTTGGCCGTTGTGGGATCCCTTCCCATTCAATATTTTGGAAGAGGACCAGGGCCTCTATATATAAGACTAGACACCACCGTAGGGAGGCATTGGATTCCGATCTTCAACCACACAAGCACACCAAGCACAAGAACACCTCACCTCGCGAGGCTGTTCTTCCCTTATAACTGTTCATCCTCAGCCCAAGAGGCAATCCACCACACCACACTAGAGTACGGTATTACACCACAAGGGTGGCTCGAACCAGTATAAATCTTGTGTCTCCTGTTCTTTGGATTCGTCGAGCTAGGCCGTGAAATCATACGGAGTGCGAGCTAGAGAGGGGGAGAGATCTTAGTGCGCAGTCCAGTGTTCGAACCTCAAGGGTTTTGCCGGAACCCGAAATCCAACACACGCTCGCATGCATCCACACACCACACGACCAACACACACTCTCACGCTCGAGTGCTCAACCTACACGTGCATGCGCACACATCAGGCCCTGACAGACACATACACAACCAGGTGATTCACGTGCATGGGTTGGAGTCTTGTCGCACCTGCGTAAATTTGTGATTATCTGACCTTTTTCCTATGCACACTGACAGGTGGGACCCGCAAGGAACATGGTCAATTTAACTAGTCAACATGGTGCCATGCAGACTATTTGGCCGGTCAACAGAGTGCAATCCGATGCTGAACGGAGAGCAAGTGGCCGTATAATCACCGAAAAACGTATATAGTGACCATAATAAGCGTATTCTGAAGTTCGGTGACCATATTTATGCTTTATCTCTGTAGGCCCTCCAAAACTACATCTCTACACATTCTCGCATGTTACATCTAACAACTATGCAATACAGCACTACTACTACACTCTAACATAATAAATCATATGTGTTTTGAGTTTTACTAGATATCATATTGTTACTTAATTATTCAGTTTGCATACATTAAAATTGCCTTTGAAATGTATTGCCAGTATCATCTACCGCGCAGGAAAAATCCCGCCCTTTCCTGTTTAATCGGGTTTGTATCGATGGATCATGCATAACATCAAAAGTATAGTACTATACAGTACCAGTGACAGTTCACTGGGCCGCTGTGTCGTGTACTCCTCGATCGTAAGAGTGGAGCGCTCGCATTCATAAATGTTCTAGTCCCTTTCGCTGACATATGGGACATCGAGCTATCGGGTCTACGTGCCATACCGAAATACAGTGCAGAGCAGCAGGGGTGAAGCACCCTAGTCATGGCGCCGGTGTAGTAATGAGCAATGAGGCATCAAATCACAAAGTTGCACCTTTCCCGCAGTTAAGTTGGAGGGATGAAGTAATAATGATGCTAGTAAAAAAAGAAGGTGGAGGGACGAAGCAACCATCATTGCACTCATTGCTGAATCTGCTTCTCCCTCATCTTCTTCAAGTTAACCACGTGTTGCTTCTACCATTGTTCTGCCTCATGTGGGACGCGGATCGGCTTGGTAAAGCCCTGACACGTGGGACCGCATGTTAGCAAACCACCAGGCCAACATCCTCTAAAAATAAGAAACCTCCCCTGCCATCCGCGCGGCAAAATCACCTACTTTTTACTAATCTTGATTCTATCAGTTTTTAGATCAATACAATTGAGATTTGTAAAGATAGCACACAGGAGCAAAACCATGTGGTACGGTTAAGGGAATCCACAATGTGTAGCCAAATGTGAAAATAGCTTTTGTCATCGATAGGAACCATTGTGGACGGTGCTGCTAAAGCCAAAAAGATGGAACCGAAGCTCCCTGATTGATAGATTGAAGGAAAAGAAAATGCAACGTCTCTCCTATTTCTCCCGTGCTTGGACGCATGTATAGTATAGAGCACAGAGTCTACTCCCCTGTCCCTTCTATCACAAATCACAAAGCAGTGAGGCGTCAAATCACAAAGCACGGATGAAGTAACCATCATTTCACTCTTCACTGACTCCACTTCTCCATCATCTTCTTCGAGAAACCACCTTACCGCACTAAGCTGGACGGACGACACTATTGTGTACTAGTTGTACTAGTACATTTACACGTCCTTTGGTTCAACGGACTTTCTGGATGCAAATAAGGCGGTTGTCTTGGCTTGCAGGCAACACTTGCGAATGACTTACCGTGGTCTCCCTCAAGGGTGTTCTCTGTCAAACGCACTTCGCCAAACCACAATGTTTGAGATATCGTCGATGTCACCGCAATGTGAAAGGAAGTTAAATAGTTACTACCTCCATTTTTTTACGCAAGGCCAATATATCAAAATTACAATTTGCAAAAGGCCACTAACACTAATCGAGGCAAAATTGATGGGGTTTGCCTCGTACTAGCAACCAAGGACATTAATATACCCTTGCATGCATGCCGAAGTGAGAAGGTTTGTTTGCATGGCGCTGCATTAATCAAGCAATGAGGAGTGAGATGGTTAGCTCTTTGGGATTTGGAGAAAAAATACACATTAATAAACACGTCAAACGAGGATTTGTATCGATTAATCCCATGAAGGAAAACCCGCCTTTCTTTTTTAACACTAGTACTCCTAATACGTATGTACTTATATTGTTTGGGTCCAGGCCTTGCATTGCCGTACTTCGCCACACATTTTTGCCAAGCTTGCCTAAAGTTTCCAAAATGAAAAGGAGGTACACTTGCACACGGTTGTCGCGGTCACACCGCACCCTGACACGGTCACTCTTGCACGCCGTGGTCGCACCACACCCTCACACTGTCGCTCCTGCACGCCGCAAACCCAACCAAGGGAGCGCACCCTCACTAACACGTGCTACTACTGACAGATAGTTTTCATTCATACATTATGTTTATCCAACCGCATGTTGGGGTGGATCCATACGACCCGTGCAGTGGTCTGTCGGGGAAGAAGAAGAGGTGAGGAAGAAGGGTTAGGAGACGTAGGATATTCATCCAACCGTCTGAAATGGTAGACTGGCCCAAATGATGAAAGTTAGGAGACTTGCATAACAATATAAGTTTTCACACAGCAAAAGTTCCCTAAAAACAACATAAAGAAAAACTATCACTACTCGCGGAACGAGACGGCCTCGTCGTCTTTGGCAGCCAGCGCGAACCAACCGTAGCTGCCGACGTGTGTCTCTGCACTGTGGTTGTCCTCGGCCTCCAGCTACTCATTCATGCGGAGCGTGCGGGCGCTCTGCACGAACGAGAGCACCGTCCGGTTCAAGTAGAGGATGTCTGGTTCCGCCTCCAGGAGGGCCTCGATGGCAGCGGCATCTGCGCGCTCTGCGTCGAGTTGAGCCTCCGCCGCCCAGTTCAAGTTGAGGACGTCCGATTCTACCTGCAGGAGGGCCCCGATGGCAGCGGCATCCATGCGCTCCGCGTCGAGTTGAGCCTCCGCCACCCGGTTCAAGTCCAAGACGTTTGGTTCCGCCTGCAGGAGGGCCTCAATGGCAGCAGCATCCACGCGCTCCGCGTCGAGTTGAGCCTCCGCCGCCTGGTTCACATCCACGACACCCGGTTCCGCATGCAGGAGAGCCTCGATGGCAGAACCTCTACCTCCCGGTCCTCCTTTAGTATCGCCAGGTTGAACCGCTGGTCCACCTGCACCATGGGGGACCGAGACGCCGGCACAAAGTCGACGTCCATCGTCTCTTACCCATCGGGGGCCTTCTGCGCCGCGACCTCCACCATGGACATTGGATCAGGTTCCTCCTCCTTGTAGATTGGCTCTAGAGAACTCGGGGATTGGCCCACCGCAAAGCGAGCTTGGGAACGGACGTTTGTGGTGCCGACCGCCGCCGCAACTTCTGCGCGGCACTCCGGCGTCAGCATCTTGTAGTACGTGATCTTGCGGCGCACCATGGCTCCCGATGAACTAGGGGACGCTTGATGCGGGCTAGGGGATCGAAAGGTGGGGGGATGGGCTGGAGAGGAGGTGTAGATTTGGGCAGTGGCTGGTGTAGGCCTAGCAACGAAGGTTCTGGTGTGAATAGTGGTTCTGGCCGAGTAGCGAAGGTCAATCGGTTTGACTATACATCGCTCTTGTCGCGTTCGGTTGCACCCCGGCATGCTGGACCCTCCACGTTGTTCACCGAATGGAACGCGCTTGGTCTTGCTTTTTCGCTCGCTTGTGGGACCGCAGTTGAGAACAAACTGACATCCCTCCCCCTCCCTCTCCCGCATCATTTATACTACCACTCTGTCCGTTTTATGCAGAGTAAATAAAAACAGAGGGAGTATACTATGGATGAGGATCCCCTGACATGGCCGAACCCATTGAGTAACTAACATGCGGGGCCTGGCAAGCATGGGGTCCTCCAGTAAGTGACTGAAAGGGAGGGTAAGGCAGGGATACCTACGTCAGAGTATCTACTTCCACTACTACTCGCTCGTTCCATCTACAGGGCCTAATGCATTTTTCGAGGCTAACTTTGACCAAATGTTAGAGTAATAATATATGACATGCAACTTACACAAAGCATACGGTAAAATTCGTATGTGAAAGGTGCTTCCAATGATATAATTTTTACATTATACATCTCATGTACTATTAATCTTGTCAATAGTCAAAGGTGGTTTTGAAAACTGCATTAGAGCATGGTTAATAATATAGACAGTCGATGGCTATAAGGAACCGCCATGTCATCTATAGCCATCATCTATATGCACTCATACAATAGTGTGGGCTATAAGGTTGGCTATTTCCCACAAAAAATAATATAAAAGGTTGGCTATTGTATTAGTACTTTTTCCCATCTCCTCTCTATCTCTTTCTTCATATTTATTGTATTTACCTAGGAATGCGTATATAGCTAGGCTCTTGCATGATATATCACTCCCCTTACTTTCTCACATCTCTCTCCTTCACATAGGCAAAAGTGCCATGTAAGTTGGCTCTTAGTAGCAGAATGGCTATTAGGTTGGCTCTAAGCATTTAATATTTGCAAGAGCAAGGTATATGATTGGAAGAGAGTTGCATGCATATTTTTTTTCTTGATCTATGAGCAAGGTATATGATTGGAAGAGCCCTCTTCACTCTCTCTCCTCTCTTCTCACTCCTCCAAATAGGATTTTAATGACATGACAAGTTTTATAGCCTGCTGACTAGGCCTTATTAGAATTACTCTTAGGCCCTATATAAATGGAAGGAGTGAGTACTATGAGAACTGCATACTCTACTACAGATGTTGTTAGTACTCCACTAGTACTATTGGACAGGGAGCTTAAAAAAAGTTACTATTGGACTGGCTCTACGTGGCGAAATCCTAGTAGGAAGATCATGCGCGAGAACAAGCACATTCACGTGGTTGAAAACAAATTGGAAACCATCTCTGTTTGAATACAAATCTAGGAGTACGTACGAATATAACAATATTGATTGGGCATTGTTGAATGTTGATACTTTTTTCTGTAAGTTTGATCAAAGTAGAGATACTTTGACTACACATAAAACTTATATGTAAACTACTCCCTCTGTTCCTAAATATAATTCTTTTTAGATATTTTAATAAGAGACTACATACGGAGCAAAATGAGTGAACCTACACTCTAAACTATGTCTATATACATCTGTATGTAGTCCATAGTGAAATCTCCAGAAAGACTTATATTTAGGAACGGAGGGAGTAGAAAGGATCGGCGGGATTATATTGTATGTTCAAAAGCGAAACGAACATTGAATACCCTTTATTTATGATTTGCGGATGCTATGACCACTGGTTCAAAATTTTGAATCCGCCTTAGGTATCGCACATGCACCCACTTGTTTTCTCTCGATTTCATCTCGGGGTCCGTAGTCGATTGAAAGAGGACTAGGGTGGGTACAATACATTCATTTCACTTATGAACATACAATATACTCCCTTTGATCCCCACAGACCCTCCCTGCGGGTCATTTATATCATAGAAATAGACCAAACCTTTATCTCCTTGCACGACACACTATTGATCTCTCAACATCAATCAATCTCGTCAAGATGTGTTGGGGCATGAACCGAATGGAATGTCGAAACTAAGACAGGAAGCGACACATAGTGGAGGAAAATTGAAACTTTAAACGAACCGTTTGTTTGTATGCATGTCGGACAAATTACAACATTGGAAATACAAGCATGGTCTAGGCCCACATGTGAATGATACTCGGCGGAATGTTCAAATGATGCATGCGGGAGGATGGACTCGACCGGAGGGCAGCATGATCGATGGAGAAGAGGGTTGGAGAGGAATGAGAAATAAGAAACGCCGCATGATTATACTTGAACGGCTCGAATAAACAATAAGTTGTCTCGTTTTCCCTTCCGTCTTGGTCACAGAGTAAGATACTCCCTCTGTTTTTTATTTACTGTGCCTATTAGGTTTGACCAAAGTCAAACTTCATAAAACTTGACCAAGTTTGTACAAAACTAGCAAGATGCCTATGCGTTGCATGGAACATAAAGATATTGTGGGAGAAAATGTTGAACGAGAGAAGGCCTTCTCTGCAAATGTGGAGAGGAGTGTGGGTAAATGGTCATAGTTTCCTTCCTATCCATTAGATATAGATCGGACGGCCTATATTGCAGGATGGCAGGCACACCATCTTCACCGACTCTGCTTTTTATGTACACTAGCAAGATGCCCGTGCGTTGTACGGAACATCAAGATGCATTTGTATGAGTAGTTTATCTTGTGGGAGAAAAGGATGAATGAGGGAAGGCCTTATTTGCAAATGTGGAGTGGGGTGTGGGTATCTTTTTGCAAAATTGCCATAGTTTCCTTCCTATCCGTCAGATATAAATCGGATGGACCCTTATAAAAACAGAGTTGGTGATGATGGTGTGCCTGCCATCCTGCAATATAGGCCGTCCGATTTATATCTGATGGATAGGAAGGAAACTACGACAATTTTGCAAAAAGGTACCCACACACCTCTCCACAATTGCAAATAAGGCCTTCCCTCGTTCATCCTTTTCTCTCACAAGATAAACTAGTCATACAAATGCATCTTGATGTTTTGTGCAATGCACAGACATCTTGCTAGTAAGAGCGGAAATATGAACATTTACAATAGCAAATATATATGATGTGAAAGTATAATCAATAATGAATCTAATGGTATTGATTTGTTATTGTATATGTTATTATTTCTGTCTATGAACTTTGTCAAAGTTTACAAAGTTTGACTTTGAGCAAAGCTAAAATGCGGAGTAAATAAAAACAGAGGGAGTACGCAGGGACTAGTATAGTCACTACTACCGGAACATGGTAAGTTGGACACCTATATTTGGGCACGAACGGGGCACACCTCAATTATTCTTTCAAATAGTCGGATACCAATATTTAGCACACCATCCGGCTACTTAATCAAGTGTTACGCTGCACTAATTGAAAAGGAAAAGGGTGGTACCGTACCCAAAACCACCACACTTGGGGCTAGGGTAACAACTTGGTACTGTACCACATTTCAACCAGGGCACAAAAACCACTCGTTCTGCTCCTAATGCACAACGCGGAGCACCGACGCTCGAATATGGCCGGGAAAACAGGGAAACCGACATGTGGGGCGCACTTGTCAGGATGACGTGGCGCAGACTAGTCCAATGGAGGAGCTGGCCCATGACCTCCTCACCACCGGCAACCATTCATGTGGGTCGTGGGGGCCAACAACGTGGTGCAGCTCCAGCACCGCCTCTGGACAGGGCGACCGCGGTGAGTGACACGCTCATCATCGCTGGACACGGTCAGTTTCACTATGCCGAGGGTGGCATTAGCGCTGTGGCACAACTAGCAGATCAACACCCGACTCGTCGAGGATGCACGGGGCGCCCAAGTGCGCACGCGCCGCGACACATCCGCGGAGTGGTGTAGCGCGGCCAACTGCATCCCCAGGACCCGAGACCATGTCGGGTCATCTTGCTTTTTCAATGACATGTGGGGTCGCATGTGAGCAAAGAGCATCTCCAACGTTGCCATGACCGCAGCTCACTACCCTAGCACACCAAAAACCCTCGTCCCTCGTGTCGTTGCGTAGTGCGTTCCCTGCTAGTGCCAGCTGCCCGCATTCATGCCATCCATCCGTATGCCGTCGTTAAGAGGGTTGGTGCCCGAGGAACAAACTCGGGTGACTTAATGATTCACATGGACGCCTTGGCCTCACCGGAATGCGCTACTTAAAGCGGCAATGCCCAGCTAACCTCCACACCATAGCGCATCGTCCTGCTACCTGGTGCCACATCCGCCATGACCGCAAGAGAGAACGCTCTGCAAGAGAGCTTTGTCTTCGGGAATGAAGCTCGAGGTCTCCGCCCTCGCTCAAGTCGCCTCTCATGATGCAATAGCGGTGTAGCCGGACGCGGATGTGACCGCACAAGCAGTGGCCACGATGGCGGTCGACGACGGGAGCACCGTCAGCCACGCGTCCTACTTGCCGCCGTCCAACGTCGGGCACCACCGAGGTCGGGGACTCCTCCGAGGATGAGTAGGACATGGGAGGCGGCAGGGCATGGTGTGCCAACTGGCCGGTTTGTCCCCCGAGTTCTACTCTTCCTCACCGGAGACCGCACCTTTGTCTTGGACCCCGCCCCCGTACATGGAGATCGCAGATGGAGGACGTCGGTCGCTGCAGTAGAATAGGTTTAGGGTAGGGTTTCATTTATTTTTCTGTCCTATAGAAGTTCGAAATGTAATGAAATTCTGCCATGTTTGCATTAATCTCGGCCGGTGTATATGAACTTTCACAACAATAGAGTATATTGTAGGAGTACTAGCAAGATGCTCGTGCATTGCATGGAACATCAAGATCTTGTGGGAGAAAAGGATGAACCAAGGAAGGCCTTGTCTGCAAATGTGGAGAGGACGGCGGGTAAATTGTCATAGTTTCCTTCCTATCCGTTAGATATAGATCGGATGGCCTATATTGTAGGATGGCAGGCACACCATCATCACCAACTCTGCTTTTTATTTTTATTGAACCGAGGCAAAGCTAAGATGCAAATTAAATAAATAGATATGGTCTACATACACAATTTATCTTAGGCACTCCAATAGTACGTCCAATCCACTACACATTCACGCATTTCACATCTTTCTACATCTACGGGAAACTACGAAAGTGTTAACGTAAATTGTCTCTCTCTCTCCTCCCTGATTTTCATGGTGGTGGGCCCCTCCCTTCCCCCAATATACAATCAAAAACTCACAGGTTTCACATTATGTTAATTACGTAACTGGGATTATGTAGGTGTAGCATTACTCGTCCAAAAAACCAACTAAGCCAACCTCCCAGCATATCGCTCAGGAAAAGACCTAGTCGCGCCGTTTTAGTCGGGATTACCGGATTACTGGTAGTAGTATCGATGGATCGTGCGAAGCACCAAGTTTTTTTTGAGTGGGCGAAGCACCTAATTTAAAAGGAAAAAGGGGGTACACTCACAACACCACTGTCGCGGTTGCATTACACCCCACACACGTTCAGTCCTGCACATGGCTCACGCAAATGGAATGCGCTTTGGCTTGCCTCTTCACTGACACGTGGGACTGCACTTGGACAAAACGACCATGCGCCAAACTCCCCCGCCCACCGTGTGAAAATCCCCCCCCCCTCAAAAAAATTTCCCCCAAATCCCAAATTCAACCACCCTTCGGCCAACTAGCCAATAATATTCCCCAAATCCCCCTCCCCCTGTCCCCCGTCCCCCTCCACTCCATTTGCATAGCCAAAGCCGCCCTCCCCGCCGCGCCAATACGTCGGCGCCGTGGTTCATCGAGGGGACGCACGGTGATCCTCTCGCTCCCATAGTACGCTCTCATAGACTGCCGTCCTCGAGTCGCGCCGCCACCGCTGGCGACATTCTTGTGGAGGCGCACGGCGGTCAACGATGTCACCGCTAGGAATGTTCGTGTGGAGACGCACGGTGGTCAGCTTCTCCCACTGTACGCGCATCCTAGACTGAGGCCCTGTACATGCCGGCGTAGCGTTGAATGTTAGCTGATAGACGATGTTAATCTCACTGTTTGCCGAAGTTGTTTACAGTCAATATGCTCTGCTTAAGAAGCTTCCTTGCCCTGTTCTGCACTCAATCTGCTTAGCTGAGATGGCATGCCAAGCCTGATTAGTTGCTAAAATATCCCGCCATATATTTATTGTGGCATAGATTGCCATGGTCTAGTAGCCAATCTGTTAGGTAAAATAGCTCTACATTGTTTTATACTCGATCTTTGTTGCTGCGATGGCCTTCGATAGTTCGATGGCTGTGTGCTCGGCCTCATTGACTGTTGAAACAGCCTGCCATAATTTAGGACTCAAATTTGTTTGCTGAATTAGCTTTACATATATTTCGTTACTTAGATCTGCTTGTCCAAATATCTTGCCATAGCTTTAGACATCGACCTAGGTATTTTCTTCTGGACTTCGTAAAAAAGCATATATGTTTTTCCTGTAATATCTAGTAGAAGAAGTAATTTGTTTGTCTAACATATGGACAGGACTTGGATAACTTCTGCTCGAAGATTCTCCGCTGCATATGTCGAGGGGGTTGAAAACTTCATGAACTTTATCAGAGCTGAGTACGGTGGTCCGAAATCAGATGTGCTCTGCCCGTGTAGCAGTTGTATGAATTCAGTTACAAGACCCCAGTCAACTGTGCAAAATCATCTACACTTGTATGGGATGTCGATCACATATACTAGGTGAGTTCATCATGGTGAAGCTGTGAACGTCAATGTTATTGACTACGTGGAAGCAACAGATCACCATCTTGATCTGCCTGATGCTCAGGTTGAAGAGGAGGAGGAGGTGGTGGCGGAGCCAGTGAGTTTGACCAACATTGAAATAATGCTACGAAATGCTCGTGCATTCCGTGAACTTTGGAGCAGAACTTAAGTGAATGCCCGAAATGCAAATCATCAAGGTGGAAAGATGGCGATGTTGTGAAGAGGATTCCTCATAATGTTCTGAGACATTTTCCAATTACACCAAGATTGCATAGGTTGTTTCATGATGCTAAAACAAGAGAGGATGTACTGTGGCATTCTAGGAACCAGGAGTACAGAGATCAGAATGTAATGAGCCATCCATCACATGGTAGTGAGTGGAAAAGCTTCAATCAGAAGCACGAAAAGTTTGCTGCTGGCCCGAGAAACATTAGACTTGGCTTAGCTTCAGATGGATTTAACCCGTTTGGCCACCAGAGCGCCACATATAGCATGTGGCCAGTGCTCGTTATCCCTTACAACATGCCTCCAAATGTATGCACCAAAGAATCAAACTACATGATGGCCTTGCTCATCCCAGGTCCAAAAAGTCCTGGAAAGGATTTTGATTTGTTCATGGAGCCTCTTGTGGAGGAACTTCAACAACTATGGAGTGGTGTTCTCACTCGAGACCTATATAGCAGCCCACTAGCTGATTTCTTTGTGTGTGCTGTTATAATTTGGTGCATCCATGATTATCCGGCTTTGGGCACTATGTCAGGGCGAATGACACATGGTTACAATGCATGTGTTCGCTGTGACAAGAATCTGCTGTCATACACAATACTTAGCAAGATCTGTTACATTGGACACCGTCGTTTCCTTGCCAAGGACAAGCCGCATCCTAGAAAATACCGAAGACATGTGTTCAATGCAAAGCATGAAAACCGTGATGCGCCAAAGAGGCTCACCACCGATGAGTTGCAAGTGGAATTATAGAAGGTCAGGCATATTACACCAGGAAACCATCCTGATAATGGTAGTGGGAAAAGGAAGCATGGCAGGGAAGAAGAGAGATTATTGTTTATCTGCAGGTCCACTTTGTGGGACTTGGAGTATTGGAAAGATTTGGATCTGCGGCATAATCTTGATCTGATGCACATCGAGAAAAATATATCTGACAACATTATCGGCACACTTCTTAATATTGAAGGCAAGACAAAAGATACCTTAAAATCTAGGGTTGATTTGACACACTTCGGTATCAGACAGGATTTGTAGGTGCAAGATGAAGGTAAACCACGGGATATGGCACCAGCTGTGTACGTCTTGGACAAGGTAAAAAGAAAAGAATTCTGTGAGGTCCTGTCACGTGGGAGATTCCCACATGGATTTTCTTCCAACCCTAAAAGGAGAGTCAGTGCAGATGGAAACAAGGTACAAGGGTAAAAAACTCATGAATGCCACGTCCTACTTCAAAGGGTTTTACCTGTTATGCTTAGAGTATTGGGCCGCCCTGACTTATACAGAGTAGTTGCAAAGTTGGGACAATTCTTCGGGGAACTTTGCAGTAGAAATATCAGGATAGATGCTTTGGAGCGTCTTAGAGACAAGATACCAACTATCCTATGTGACCTTGAGAAGATATATCCTCCAGCATTCTTTGATGTGATGGTGCATTTGGCTGTTCATCTACCTGATGAGGCACTACTAAGAGGTCCAGTACAGTCTGGCTGGATGTACCCTATTGAAAGGTGGCTAGGCACTTTCAAGGGCTATGTTAGGAATAGAGCTAGACCCGAGGGTTCCATTGCAGAGGCCTACAATGCTACAGAAGCACTGACATTCTGCTCAAAATACATTGAAACAGCTGATCAGCTTAGCAAAGAGGTGGATGAAGACAATCTCGGGCTGTTTGAGTTACAGGGAAGAGTTGACAAGAGGACAAACCTAAAGATTTGGACAAAATGGTTTGCTATGTGTTGAATAACTGTCCTAAGATACTACCTTATATCAAGTAAGGGCTAAGTATTGGAGCTTATACATCGTAATCTACTAAACTTGCAGCACATTCTTATATATTTAGATGTTTGACGCAATCACTATGTTGCGCAACATCTACAAAAAGGAGTTACTGGCGCAAAATCCAAGAAACATTGACAAACTGGTTATGGCAGGATTTGCGAAATGGTTCAAGAGCCATGTAAGCTTTTGAATTGCACTGACAGTTTTTTAATATATCTAGTACATAAGATGATCATCTTGTCTATTTTCTAACCATAGGTTAAGAAGATGCGGGAGGATGGGCAGGTAGTTGATGATGCCCTTTACTCACTAGCAATGGGTCCTGATACTCGGGTAAGACATTTATGAATATTGTGTTGTTGGAGATATGCGCTACAACACCCTTGCACGAGACGAAGGCAGGAAGACACAAAACAATGCCATGTGAGCACGGATACGTATGACAAAGAGACAACTAAAATGAATGCTAACATAACAGACATTGTTCAGTTGTAGTATATCTCCAGTTTCAAGGATCATCGGTGTGTGGTTCTATTGTGCTGTCGTTGGTATAACATGTTTTCCAGGACCACAAAACCCAGATCTGATGATTATTTAAAATCCATCAATGTCAAGGCGGCATACCAGACCAACGAGCCTTTTATTTTGGCAACTCAAGCAACACAGATATTTTTCTTGGAAGACACATTTGCACGTAGCGATGACTGGAGCGTATTGCAAATGTTTGAGCAGAGGAATTCGTTTAATGGAGTTGCACAACAAGATGATGCTTACACTGCTCCTGATGTACAAGATAACACAGATGTTCCTAATATCTTTGAGAACCATCACGTCAATGACGCTGGCGAAAAGATTGCCTATCATGTTGTGGACATACAAGAGTTGATCAAGAAGAAGCCAACGTTTGAGGACGTTGAGGACGAAGAAGAAGACGACACCGTGGGGAATTATGATTCGGACTCATACACATGGCAAAGATATTGATGCTGCTATTGCGGATGATGATTACATTGCTTTTGTCGTATTTGCCTGTCAGAATACGTTTTTTTATCTACTGTGTGAAATTGTGTTTGCTATGACAAGTGAAACCTGATGAACATGTTGTTTAGTATTTTCCTATGAGAACATCACTTGTTATGTATGCTGATTTGTGTTTGGTGATTGTATGACGACTAAAACATGATGACATTGTTGTTTAATTGTACTTATATTTGGCTGTGAAACTTGAATTTGATGACATAGTTTGCTGTTGGACTGCAATTTGCTCGACGTCTTCGAATGAGAAAAAAGCTGACCCGACAGGGCCTCTGCTAATTTATTTATTTATTACCAAAAGGGCCTCTGCTATTTATTTATTTATGAGCAAAAGGGGATACCCCCTGATTTCCGTTAATAGAAATCATTAGATGTTCACAACACTACGCCCAGCCTGCTACACAGGTTTCATTCATTGCTAGTTTCAACAATGTGCTAATGTCATAGCCACTGAATACATCACGAGTGCTACATACACTGCAAATAAAGAGACAATCAGCTTACAGAGCACATCGATTTTTCCCATTATCTTCACAAGCTCTTTCATCTCCTCATTGTTGTCAAGGTTGTTCAGCAGCTGTTGCTTGGCCATGATCAGAGGAACTGCATCTTTAACCTTCTGCTCTGCATCTTCCTCTTCTGTTGTTCCTTCAGTTACTTGTCCAACACCCCAACCTGCTGGTATTGGGATTCCTCGGCTAACCAAATAATCAGCGTAGTTGCACTCCCCCACATCAGCAACTTCCCGGGAATACAAATCACATGAATCTTCCCTTTTCTGCACGAATCAAATTGGAAGATCATCAACCAAAGTATTAAAAAATCATCAACTGAAAGCAGCAGAACAACACTTAAACATGTTATTACCCCATGATTCGGGCATTTGTAGAAGACTTGGATAGGGTTGAGGATTGTGGTTGAGACACGACGAATGACTCTGCATGATTTGCAGCAGTGGCACCACACCAACGGCAGCGGGTTGCGATGAGCAACCGGCTGTGGTGCGCGTGCCGGCGGGGGTGTGATGATACCCACAGGCGATGGTACGGGTGGCGACTTGGCGCATATTTGGTTGTTGCCTGCTAAAGAGCAGGTGGACGAGCAGCTAGTGGCATGGTTGCTGCGGCCAGAGCTTCTAATACTAGGCAGAGTAAGTAGAGAAGTGGAGAAGCGAACATTGGATATGTCAGTTTCATTACTTGCAGAGTAGCATAGCACCATATATAGTCATAGTCTAGGTTTGGATTCGAACCAGCTACAGGAGCACGTCTCTCTTTTTTCTAAAACTCAGCAATGTCTCTTTATTGGTAAACTAGCTTGTTCTATATGCCTTCTCAAGTCTTTGATTCCTCCACCTCACATCTGGGACCCACCGAAAGGGCCTCTGTATTTCGCGAAAAAAACGTGCCCCCGCTGACAGGTCGGACCCACCAGCTATCTTCGCACGCAAGGAAGTGCCTCCTTATTACACACAAAAAAATGAATACTCCCCCTGCCAGATGGAACCCAGCATCGAGGGAGGCTGACTTGTGGGCCTACTAAGTTGACGGGGACGGAGGGCTTTGTCAACTTAGTCAATATGAACGATTCTAGCTCCAGTTACCGCACGATGTTCATCTAACGACAGTAGTGCTTCTTAACCTCTGGTCTTCTTGCTCCAGCCGCCCAAACCAGCACCGGTCGTGCCGCGTGCTCATGCCTCCCGTGGTCGGCTGTGATGCCGCGGTGGCCTCACCGCCCCCTACTACTCCCACTGCTGGCTAGGGCATCCCTCTACTCACCCACACCCCCTGTTATTCTGCGGCGACGGCAGCCTCACACTGCAGCCGAACCAGTGAACCCTCATACTCCTCTCCGCGTGGGCATCCACTGCCGCATCTTCCCCGGCTCCGCGTCGTTCCCTTCCTAGGCCTCGCCGTCGTCCACTGCCTTGGTGCTCTCGGCACGGCGTGGTCAATGTGGTCAATGACCGACTTCCATCGAAAGAGTACTGTACGTGGAGAGGCTCACAGCTGGGTCCACGGCCGCAGCCCAGTTTTTTGTGATTTGCCAAGTAAGTCGCTTTGTCAGGCCTGTTGGGCTGCAAATCTTTCAAGATGAGGAAAGCTTCATTTGGCTGGCCGAGAAAATGGCCTATCAGTAATGAGAAATGGGATGTACATTTTAAAAACACATAAAACCAACAATTAGTTTCAAATTTCTTTTTTCGTTTCGAGATTTTAAATTGCATTGATTTTTATGCATGGACAATTTGTTGGATTTTATATTGATATATATTTATTATTAAAATCAGTTTGAATGTGACTCGAAATTTCGGGATTAAAAACAGTTCTAACTGCACCGAAATATGCAAAATTCCGTATATTTTTTAACCGTGGCCACAATATGGGCTGTAATGCTAACAAAAAGAATATGGGCTCCAAAAAAACCTTAAGAATTAGCAAATGGGCTGTAAATTATTAGAAATAATGGAAGATGGGTTCTATGATGTTTTCCACGGATTTGAGGCTTTCCTAAAAAAAGGTTGACGCACAAGCAGTGACTGTTGGATGTCCATCCAACGACCGTCATGCTTTTTCAATCTCTACTCTTCCTGCTCCAGCCGCTCAAAAAAGCGCCGGCGGGACTGCCTGGTCTCTCCTCCCCGCGGCCGGCCGTGCTGCCGCGCGGGCCTCACCACCCCACCGTACTCCCATCACTGGCCTAGCCATCCCTCTACTCACCCACACCTGCTGTTATTCTCCGGCGACGGCAGACGAACTAGTAAACCCTCGTGCAGTCGTACTCCCCTCCGCATGGGAAACAACTGCCGAGTCTTCCCTGCCTCCGTGTCGTTCCCTTCCTAGGCCTTGCCGTCGTCCACTGTTCTGGTGCTCTCGGCACGGCCTGGTCAATGTGGTCTATGACCGACATGCATCTGAAGCGGACTGTACGCGGAGAGGCAGACAGCTGGGTCCACGGCCGCACGAAAGGAAATGCCTCCTTATTACACGCAAAATAATGATTCCTCCACCTGACATCTGGGACCCACCGAAAGGGCCTCTGTATTTTGTGAAAAAAAAAGTTACCTCCGTTGACAGCTTGGATCCACTAGCTATATCTTCGCACGCAAGGAAGTGCCTCCTTGTTACGCACAAAAGAATGAATACCCCCCTGCTAGTTGGGACCCAGTATAGTGGCAGGCTGACTTGTGGGCCTACTAAGTTGAGGGGGACGGAGGGCTTTGTCAACTTAGTCAATATGCACGATTCTAGCTGTAGTGACCGTATGATGTCCATCCAACGGCCATAGTGCTTCTTCAACCTCTGGTCTTCTTGCTCCAGCCACCCAAACCAGCGTCGGTCATGCCTCGTGCTCCTGCCTCCCGTGGCCGGCTGTGATGCGGCGGAGGCCTCACCTCCCCCTACTACTCCCACCGCTGGCCAGGCCATCCCTCTACTCAACCACACCCCCTGTTATTCTATGGCGACGACAGCTTCACACCGCAGCGAACCAATGAACCCTCATAATCCTCTACGCGTGGGCATCCACTACCGTGTCTTCCCCGGCTTCGCGTTGCCCCCTTCCTCGGCCTCGCCGTCATCCACCGCCCTGGTGCTCTCGGCGCGGCGTGGTCAACATGGTCAAGGAACAACTTCCATCAGAAGAGTATTGTACATGGAGAGGCTGATAGCTGGGTCCACGGCAGCCGCAAGGAAGTGCCACCTTATTGCGCGGAAAATAATTATTCCTCCACCTGACAGCAGGGACCCACCAGACGGGCCACCGTATTTGGCGAAAAAACATTTCCCCCCTGACTGCTGGGACCCACCGGATGGGCCACCGTATTTCGCAAAAAAACGTTCCCCTGCTGAAAGCTCGGACCCACCGGAAGTGCCTCCTTATTATGCACAAAAAAATGAATACTCCCCCTGCTAGTTGGGACCCACCTTGGTGGGTGGCTGACTTGTGGGCCTACTAAGTTGATGGGGATGGATTGCTTTATCAACTTAGTCAATATGAACGATTCTAGCTCCAGTGACCGTACGATGTCCATCCAACGGCCGTAGTGCTTCTTCAACCTCGGGTCTTCTTGCTCCAGCCGCCCAAAGCAGCGCCGGTCGTGTCGCCTGCTCCTGCCTCCCGTGGTTGGCTGTGCTGCTGCGAAGGCCTCACCGTCCCCTACTATTCCCACCGCTGGCCAGGCCCTACGGCGATAGCAGCCTCACACCGCAGCCGAACCAGTGAACCCTGTATTCCTCTCCGCGCAGGCTTCCACTGCCGTGTCTTCCCTGGCTCCGCGTTGTCCCCTTCCTAGGCCTCGCTGTCGTCCACCGCCCTGGTGCTCTCGGCGCGGCGTGGTCAACATGGCCAATGAACGGCTTCCATCGGATGTGGACTGTACGTGGAGAGGCTGACAGCTAGGTCCACGGCCGCAGCAAGGAAGTGCCTCCTTATTACGCGCAAAATAATTATTCCTCCACCTGACAACGGGGACCCACCGGATGGGCCACCGTATTTAGAGAAAAAATGTTTCCCCCTGACTGCTGGGACCCACCAGCTACATCTTCGCATGCAAGGAAGTGCGTCCGGGCAAAAAAAAATGATTCGCCCCCCTGACAGCTGGGACCCACCAGCTACATCTTCGCACGCAAGGAAGTGCCTGACAGTCGGGACCCACCTGGTCGAAGCGTATGTAGCATTGTCATTCTGGTCGCGAACGTGTACGTACATACTGGTCGATGTAGAGGCGCGCACGTGTCGTAGTAGAGGCGCACATGCAGCATGTACATGTACGTACAGCGGCCATTTTGCAAGAAATAAAATACGGCCATTGAAAGTGCAACTATCCCTAGGTGGTTTTGGTAATTCATAACAACATATAGCTCATTGAGCTAATACTATTCCAAGACAATTATTTCAGGGAAGCTCAATGATTGGCATGGCATGGATGTGAAAGTGGAACCCTCAAAATGCTAAGGACAATGGATTGGCTCAAGCTCAAAAGCTCAAGACTCTTCATTTTATATTTTAGTGATCCAAGATCACATTGAGTCCATAGGAAAAGCCAATACTATTAAGGAGGGATGAGGTGTTGCTTAATGAGCCTCTTGCTTCATGTTCTTAGTGATATGCTCCAAAAACCCTCAACTACTTTCCCATATCCACATATGACCTAAACTCTAAGCCAAACTCGGTCCTACCGATTCTTCCTATCCGGCGCCACCGAGTTTCACTTGTCATTAGCCACTGCCAAACCCTAGCAATTCGGTTCTACCGATAAGGATCACGGTCCCACCGAGATGGGGTTGCAAACTCTTTGTTTCCCTTTCGTAACTTTTCGGTCCCACCGAAAGAGCGAATCGGTCCCACCGAGATTGCAATGTAAACTCAGTGTTTCCCCTTTGTAACTTTTTGGTCTCACCGAGTTCCACTCGCTCTCACCGAAAGAGCAAATCGGTCCCACCGAGTTTGCCTGACCAACTCTCTGGTTAGCTAATTACCAAATTCGGTCTCATCGAGTTTGTGTAATCGGTCTCACCGAGATTATGTTATGCCCAAACCCTAACCGAATCGGTCCTACCGAGTTGCATGTCAGTCCCACCGAAATTCCTAACGGTCACTAGGTTTACTATTTCGGTCAGACCGAGTTTATTTATTCGGTCCCACTGAGATTGGAAAACTGTGTAACGGTTGGATTTTGTGTGGAGGCTATATATACCCCTCCACCTCTTTCTCATTCAGTGAGAGAGCCATCAGAACACACACATCATTCCAACTCATTTGTTCTGAGAGAGAACCACCTACTCATGTGTTGAGATCAAGACATTCCATTCCTACCATATGAATCTTGATCTCTAGCCTTCCCAAGTTGCTTTCCACTCAAATCTTCTTTCCACCAAATCCAAATCCTATGAGAGAGAGTTGAGTGTTGGGGAGACTATCATTTGAAGCACAAGAGCAAGGAGTTCATTACCTACACACCATTTGTTACTTCTTGGAGAGTGGTGTCTCCTAGATTGGCTAGGTGTCACTTGGGAGCCTCCGACAAGATTGTGGAGTTGAACCAAGGAGTTTGTAAGGGCAAGGAGATCGCCTACTTCGTGAAGATCTACCTCTAGTGAGGCAAGTCCTTCATGGGCGATGGCCATGGTGGGATAGACAAGGTTGCTTCTTCGTGGACCCTTTGTGGGTGGTTGCTTCTTCGTGGACCCTTCGTGGGTGGAGCCCTCCGTGGACTCGCGCAACCGTTGCCCTTGGGTGGAGCCCTGTGTGGACTCACGCAACCGTTACCCTTCGTGGGTTGAAGTCTCCATCAACGTGGATGTAGGATAGCACCACCTATCCGAACCACGGGAAAAACATCCGTGTCTCCAATAGCATTTGAATTCTCCAAACCCTTCCCTTTATATTCTTGCAAGTTGCATGCTTTACTTTCTGCTGCCCATAAACTCTTTGCATGCTTGCTTGAATTGTGTGATGATTGCTTGACTTGTCCTAAAATAGCTAAAATCTGCCAAGAACTAAAATTGGGAAAAGGTTAAGTTTTTATTTGGTCAAGTAGTCTAATCACCCCCCCTCTAGACATACTTTCGATCCTACAAGTGGTATCAGAGCTTTGGTCTCCATTTGCTTGATCTCCATAGCTTTTGGTGGTCATAGCCTTGGTTTCACAACCTAGGAGAGTATGGCGTCTAGCGAGGGAAATTATCACCGTAGAGGTCCTTACTTTGATGGTACTAATTTTGCTAGTTGGAAGCATATAATGAAAATGCATATTCTTGGACATAACCCCGCTGTTTAGACTATTGTGTGTGTTGGTTTGCAAGGTGACTTCTTTGATGGGAGAGAACCAAACCGTGAAGCTACCGCAGATGAGTTGAAGATGTTGCAATACAATGCTCAAGCTTGTGATATTCTCTTCAACGGATTATGCCCCGAAGAATTCAACAAAATCAGCCGCCTTGAGAATGCAAAGGAAATTTGGGACACTTTGATTGATATGCACGAAGGTACCGACTCCGTCAAGGAATCCAAGTTGCATGTGCTTCAAAGCCAACTTGACAAGTTCAAGATGAAGGATGGTGAAGGTGTCGCTGAAATGTACTCTAGGCTTGCTCTCATCACAAATGAGATTGCCGGCTTAGGAAGTGAAGAGATGACCGATAGATTCATCATCAAGAAGATACTAAGAGCCTTGGATGGAAAATATGATACCGTGTGCACATTGATCCAAATGATGCCCAATTACAAAGATCTCAAGCCAACGGAAGTGATTGGAAGAATTGTTGCTCATGAGATGTCACTTAAGGATAAAGAGGAACTTCACAACAAGTCAAGTGGTGCCTATAAATCCTCATGTGAAGCTCCTACATCATCAAGTGAGAAACAAGACTTCAATGAAGAATTGAGCTTAATGGTGAAGAACTTCAACAAGTTCTACAAGAGTAGAAGCAAAGATAGAAGCTCCAAGTCAAGGTCCTACAATGACAAAAGATCTTCTAGTCGAGAGCGAAACTGTTACAATTGTGGAAGACCCGGACACTATTCCAATGAGTGTACGGCTCCCTACAAGAGAAGAGAAGATTCTCCAAAAAGAAGAAGCAAAGGATCACCACCAAGAGAGAGAAGGAGTAGAGATGATCGTTATGAACGAAGATACTCACGGAGAAGCAAGGATTCGGAAAGGAAGGAAAAATCATCAAGGAGCTACACAAGACAAAGACATCAAGCTCATGTTGGTGAATGGGTATCCGGCTCCGACTCCGACAGCCACTCCGAGAGAAGTTATCACTCCGACTCCGAAGATACTCAAGATGAAGGTGTTGCCGGTCTAGCACTTGTGTCAACCAACTCCTACGACATATTTGACTCACCAAATGAAGGAATTGGACGCGCCACGCAACCGCCCCAACCCCTCTGGCCTATCCACTCCTTCTCTCCCCTCCTCTGCTCTCTCCCGGCAGCGCACCCGAGCGCGTCCGTCGCCGTCGTTCACCATAGCCGCAGCCATCCCTGAGCCTCTCCGACACGGCCCCGAGCTTCGCCCTGCCGCCCTCGTCCTCTCCGTCGTCTCACATGACCAGAAGAGCCCCAATGCATCGTTCCCGCCCCCTTCTTCCTCCTTCGGCCACGGAGATCACCGGCGACTTTCCGCCGTCACCAAGCCATCTTTGAGCATGCTGAGATCACCGATGACCTCTTCGTGAGCTCCTCTACCCAACCCCTCTCTCCCTGCCATCTATTTCCTCCTCTAGCCTCACTAACCACTGCGACCGAAGCTCGCCGCCGCCGTGTGTAACACCCCGGATGTAATTTACCCAATATGTAATCCAACTCTTGCCGTTTCCGGCGTTAAATTATTTTATTTTCTCAGGTTCGGGTTTTTGTCTCCGTGTGTTGCTATCGCTGTCATGCATCTCATATCATGTCATCATGTGCATTGCATTTGCATACGTGTTCATCTCATGCATTCGAGCATTTTCCCCGTTGTCCGTTTTGCATTCCGACGCTCCGTTCTCCTCCGGTGGTCATTTCTACCTTTCTTTCGTGTGTGGGCATTAAACATTTCCGGATTGGACTGAGACTTGCGAAGCGGCCTTGGTTTACTACCGGTAGACCGCCTGTCAAGTTTCATACCATTTGGACTTCGTTTGATGCTCCAACGGTTAACCGAGGGACCGAAAAGGCCTCATGTGTGTTGCAGCCCAACACCCCTCCAAGTTGGCCCAAAACCCACCAAAACCCTCTCCATCATCTAGAGCGTTCGATCACGATCGCGTGGCCGAAAACCGCACCTCATTTGGACTCTCCTAGCTCCCTCTATGCCTATATAAAGACACCCCCGAAAATCTCCTTCTCCTTCCCCCCGAAATCCCTAGGTCCATCTCCACCCGCCGCCGCCGGACAAAATCCGCCGGGCCGGACATTGTCCGACCCGCGCCGCCACCGCCACATCAGCTCCCGCGAGCCCCACTTCGCCGCGAATCGCGCCCGGCCCGCGAAGCCCGCCGCGGGCCCTCCACGACGCCGACCGGGCCCGAGGCTCCTTGCCTCTTGCCGCCTCTCTTCCCCGAGGCCGGCCTCCCGGAGCACCGCGACGCCATCTCCGGTGGCTCCGCCGCCGCCCGGCTTGCCGCACCGGGCCGCCGCCACAAGCAAGCGCCGGAGCCGCTTCCGGCGACCGCCGTCGCCGCTCCATCCGCCTCGCGCCGCCATCTCCGGCTCTGGTGCCCAACCGCTGTCGACCTCCTCCTCGTCCGCTTGCTCCGGCCACGCCCCGTCGCCGGTGAACAGTTGCCGGCCAACCTCGTAAACCGCGCCCAGCCAGATCTGGATCCGGATCTTGCCTCGGTTGACTTTTTTGCCTGAAACCCTATTTATTTTGTCTATGTTCATCGCATCGTAACTTTGCATCCGTAGCTCCGTTTTGAGCATATAGCATATCAAAATGTTCGCCTCAGAGAGCACATCATTTCATCCCATTGCATCATTTTCATTTGAGTTCATATTGATGCCCGAAATGCTATTAGAAGAATGCTATTTGAGATAATTGTCAGATCTGCTGCTCCAATTAGATATTTGTCATTTTTGCCATGATTATTGTGTGCATGATATGCCCAGGAGTTCTACATGAGTTTTGTTATACATTTTTCCATCTATCCAGAGGTGCAACCCATGTATTTTTGTGATGTGTGTAGTGACTAGCACAAGCTTGCAAAGTGGTGCATTCGTTAATTTCGATTTCAGGGACTTAGCATTTCCACTAAGTCCTTGACCTGTTTATCTCAATATGCCATATGTTCATGTTGTTTCATGTTGTTTATCTCAATATCTCACTAAGTCTGAGAACTGATTATGTTTTTGCCATGTTCACATGCTTGCAAATGTATTTTCTGATCCCTTTTGACTCAAGGTCACTAAGGGACTTTTGTTAAGCTCTTTGAGTACCTCCATGCCACGTTTTACTTTGCCATGTTCAGGTACTGTAGCATATAGTTTTCATGCTCCAAAGTGGGCTACCTGATCTGAAATTCCAGACAAGTGTTAATTTCACCAAGTCTGAAATCTGTTTACCAAATGCATTTTTGCCATGCTTGTTTGAACCTGTTAATGGATGAATTGGCCGTAGCACAGTGCTAGTCTTTTGTTAAGCATCATGAGTGGATCCTTGCCATGTATTTTGTTGCCATTTTTGAGTGTTGTAGCATGTTTATCTTGTTGCATTTAGGTGACTACTTGCTGTAAATCACAGAACGTGGTCATATTTGTATTGCTTGCCATTTCCAAACCGTAACTCCGATTACGGTGTTCTTTATATCGTTTTCAAGCGATTTCATCTCATATTTCCAGTGGAACACTTGGATTTCCAAGTTGAGGCCAGGTTCATTCATTCCTTGTCCAATCTTGCATATGCATCACATATTTCATCCTGTATAGCATACCGTCCTTGCATCATATTGTTTGAGCCTTGCACGTGGTTGATTGTGTCCTTGTTGTTTGTTTGTCTTGTTTGGGTAGAGCCGGGAGACGAGTTCGCTAACGAGGAGTTCGTTGAGTTTTCTTTCAAGGATCCAGTCAACTCTGACAACTTTGCAGGCAAGATGATCATACCCTCGAAATCACTACTATCTTTGCTTTGCTAGATGCTCGCTCTTTTGCCATGCCTATGCTACGATGCCTACCACTTGCTTATCATGCCTCCCAAATTGCCATGTCAAACCTCTAACCCACCATGTCCTAGCAAACCGTTGATTGGCTATGTTACCGCTTTGCTCAGCCCCTCTTATAGCGTTGCTAGTTGCAGGTGACGATTGGAGACCGTTCCTTGTTGGAACATTATTTTACTTGTTGGGATATCATTATATTGCCTTGTTATCTTAATGCATCTATATACTTGGTAAAGGGTGGAAGGCTCAGCCTCTCGCCTAGTGTTTTGTTCCACTCTTGCCGCCCTAGTTTCCGTCATATCGGTGTTATGTTCCCGGATTTTGCATTCCTTACGCGGTTGGGTGATAATGGGACCCCTTGATAGTTTGCCTTGATTAAAGCTTTTCCAGCAATGCCCAACCTTGGTTTTACCATTTGCCACCTAGCCTCTTTTTCCCTTGGGTTTCTGGAGCCCGAGGGTCATC
>NC_041386.1:251614039-251651580 GCF_002162155.2 Triticum dicoccoides | reverse complement strand
CTCCTCTGAGTGTTGGTCCGAACCAGGCAGCCTGCGGGGCCACCTCGGGGAAACTCGAGGGCTGGTTTTACTCGTAGCTTGACCTATCTGAGTGTGCCCTGAGAATGAGATATGTGCAGCTCCTATCGGGATTTGTCGGCACATTCGGGCGTTGTTGCTGGATTTGTTTTAACCTGTCGAAGTGTCTTGTAGAACCGGGATACCGAGTCTGATCGGAATGTCTCGGGAGAAGGTCTATTCCTTTGTTGACCGTGAGAGCTTGTCATGGGCTAAGTTGGGACTCCCCTGCAGGGATTTGAACTTTCGAAAGCCGTGCCCGAGGTTATGGGCAGATGGGAATTTGTTAATGTCCGGTTGTAGATAACTTGAACCTTAACTTAATTAAAATGAATCAACTGTGTGAGTTACCGTGATGGTCTCTTCTCGGCGGAGTCTGGGAAGTGAACACGATGTTGGAGTAATGCTTGCCGCAGGTTTCCCTCTAGTTACTCGCTCGCGCTTTGCCTCCTCTTCTCGCTCTGTTTTGCGAACAGGGTAGCCACCATATATGCTAGTCGCTTGCTGCAGCTCCACATATTTTACCTTGCCTTAGCTATAAGCTTAAATAGTCTTGATCGCGAGGGTGCGAGATTGCTGAGTCCCTATGGCTCACAGATTACTTCCAAACCAGATGCAGGGCCTGATGATTCCGTTCCAGATGACGCGCTTGAGCTCAAGTGGGAGTTCGACGAGGACTCACACTGATACTATGTGTCTTTCCCTGATGATCAGTAGTGGTGCCCAGTTGGGGTGATCGGGACCATGTCGCATGTTGGGTTATCTTTTATTTTGGCGCCGTAGTCGGGCCATGAGTGTTTGATTGATGTAATGCTATTTATGTACTTTGATTGACGTGGCGAGTGTAAGCCAACTATGTATCTCCCCTTTTATTATCTATATTACATGGGATGTTGTGAAGATTGCCTAACTTGCGACATTGCTTTCAATGCGGTTATGTCTCTAAGTCGTGCCTCGACACGTGGGAGCTATAGCCGCATCGAGGGCGTTACAAGTTGGTATCAGAGCCTTCCCCGACCTTAGGAGCCCCCATTGCTTGATCGTTTTTAGCGGCCGAGTTGAGTCTAGAAAAAATGTTTTGAGTCATTTAGGAATTATATATCGGAGAGTTTAGGAATTCTTTTTACTCCCCAGTCTCCTCATCGCTCTGATAAGGCATCCTGACGTAGAGTTTTGACTCTTCTCTTCTCAAATTTCACTAAAAAAAATTTAGGATCACGCGGGTATTTTGGAATCGTTCCCATGGTTTTGTGACGAGAACATTGTTCTTGGTGCCTCCTGTCTTTAGAGGTTGTGGCAGTGTCCCGGGGAGTTGAGCTCCGAGGTGTTGTCATCACAATTTTATCGTTGCAGTTCTGGAATACCTGAGTTTAGTATGCCGACATCGAAAATCTCTTTTATGCAGTTCGTTGGTGAGATAACCTCGACGCCACCCAGTACTGGGCGGGAGTTCGGGAGTATCGGCTTGTATAACAGATGCTTTTCGAAGGTTGAGGTAGATGGTTTCCGAAGTTTTTCTCGGTTATGTGTTGAAGGATGGATACAGCTGGATGTAGGATTTGCTAGATTTGGGTGAGATATTATGCTTCCCCTATATCCCCAACACCTGATTGCATAACCGAAAAGGTTCGGGAGTTTCATAGGTGGGAATTCTTGTAGCTCTAGTTATTCTTCCATGGATAATTGGTTTGAGATTGGGATTTCTTACCGAGTATTCATTCTTGATATGTACCTTGTTGATTTACTCCTCTACCTAAATTCTAAGTGGCTTCTCAATTTATGGATATGTGACCATTTCAAGTGGAATGCATTCGTTCTTATGTTCGGATGTGAAGACTTTATGTTGCAATTTCAACCCTTTTGATTCAGCTTCATTTTATCTGTCAATGTGCTAATGGTTGTCACCCTCTTCAGGATGGCTCCTGCTAAGAGCACCAATCAGAATCAGAATCAGGATCCGCCACCACCTCCACCCCCTCCCGAGGCATGGCAAGCTGTGATGGCCACAACCAATGCAAACACACAGTTGATCATGCAAATTCTTCAAGAGCGCAATCAAGCGAACCAAGGCAACCAAGGCAACAATCAGAATCACTTTGCTACACTCAACCAGTTCCTTGCTAACGGGCCAAAGACTTTCAGCAATTGTGTTGAGGCAACTGATGCTGACGATTGGCTCGTGGATCTGTGCAAGCATTTCGAGTGCAGTAACGTCAGGCCTGAGGACTTCGTCAAGTTCGCTTCCTTCCAACTCAAAGACCAAGCTGCAGAATGGTTCTAGCAGTACAAGGATTCCAGAGGAGGCCGTGTGATTTCCTGCGATGAATTCCGACAAGACTTCAAAGCTCATCATATTCCTCAGAGCGTGGTTGAAAGCAAGCGTGAGGAATTCCGCAACCTGAAGCAAGGCTCTTTGTCTGTCTATGACTACAACAAGTTGTTTCAGAAGCTCACCCGCTTTGCCAAGCAGGACGTCCCTGATGAGAAGAGCATGATATACCAGTTCAGGGGTGGTCTCAGAGAAGAAATCTAGCTAGCTCTTGTTCTCCTTGAGCCCTTGAGGTACGATGAGTTCAACATGGCATTGAAGCAAGAGGCCGCTCAACTGAGGTGTGATGCTTCCAAGAAGCGAGTCAGAGATGCTACTCCTTCTTCCTCTACTCAAGTGGCCAAGCAGCAGAAGTTTTGGCTTCCTCCTCCTCCGTTCCGTCAGCCGTATCAGCAGAAGAGCAAAGGTGGCAGTGGTTCTTCCCATCCACCCAACCCTGGCTTTCAGAACAAGACTTCGTCTCAAGATCCAAGATCGAGTGCTCCGTATCACCGTCCGCTTTCAGAGGTCACGTGCAACAAGTGCCAACAGAATGGTCACTATGCCAACAAATGCTTTAATCAGAGGCGTCTCCCTCCTCCTCCTCCTGTGAGATCGGCAAGTACAGCTGTGGTCAAGCATAACCCCAAGCACGCCAAGGTCAACTTGATGAACGCAGCCCAGGCAGAGGACTCATCAGATGTCATCATGGGTAACCTTCCTGTTAACGATATTCCTGCAAGAGTTCTTTTTGACACTGGTGCATCGCATTGTTTCATGTCAAAGCCATTTTTTACCAAGCATGAATTCGTTTCTTCTCATTTGGGTAAACAAATGGATATCGTTTCTCCTGGCAAACGTTTGAGTGCAAGTCTGGAGGTGCCAGATGTTACTATCACCTTGGCGACTACAAGTTCCTTTCTTCCCCAATGGTTCTTGGTGACTCGGACATTGATCTTATTCTCGGAATGGATTGGCTTTCTAAGCACAAGGCGCAGCTTGATTGTGCAGCCAGGCAGATTCAATTGACTCATTTGTCTGAGGATGTAATTGTCTTTGCCGCTCGTGATGATACCATCCGTCTGTTTTCTCTCAATGAGAAGGGTGAACTGGATGCTATCTCGCAAATCCCAGTCGTTTGCGAATATCAAGACGTCTTTCCAGAAGAGCTTCCGGGAATGCCTCCGCACCGGCCAGTTGAATTCGTCATCGATCTTGAGCCTGGTACGGAACCGGTTTGCAAGCGTCCTTACAAGCTCGGACCTGAAGAGTTGAAGGAGCTGAAGAAACAACTCGATGTTCAAGAGAGAATGGGTCTCATCCGACCTAGTTCTTCTCCGTGGGGTTGTAGTGCTCTTTTTGTGAAGAAGAAGGATGGAATGGACCGACTTTGTGTTGATTACCGTCCATTGAACAAGAAGACCATCAAGAACAAATACCCACTTCCCAACATCAATGAGCTGTTTGAACAACTCAAAGGTGCCCAAGTATTCTCCAAGCTTGATCTCCGTATGGGTTATCACCAGATTCGAATCCGTGAGCAAGATATTCCCAAGACGGCTTTCAGGACAAGCTTTGGTTCTTATGAATACACTATCATGTCTTTTGGCCTCGTCAACGCTCCTCCGATTTTCTCTCGCATGATGAACTTCATCTTCAGTGCCTACACCAATGACTTCGTTTTGGTCTATCTCGACGACATTCTGGTCTTTTCGAAGAACAAGGAAGATCATGCCAAGCACTTGCGTTTGGTACTCGATAAGCTCAGGGAACACGAGTTCTACGCCAAGTTCTCCAAGTGCGAATTTTGGCTTGATGAGGTTCTTTATCTTGGTCATATCATCTCTGCCAAGGGCATTGCGGTGAATCCTGAGAAGGTGTCTGCAATTGTGAATTGGGAACTACCTCAGAACGTGAAGCAACTCCGTAGCTTCCTCTCGCAAGCTATTGTCGAAGATTCATTGAAAACTTTTCTAAGATCGTGAAGCCTCTCTCAAATCTTCTCCAGAAGCACGTCAAGTACGTTTGGCCTCTGGAGTGTGACATTGCTTTCAACACTTTGAAAGAGAAATTGGTCAGTACTCCAATTCTGACTCCTCCAGACGAATCCAAGCCGTATGAGGTCTTTTGCGATGCCTCTCTCCAAGGTCTTGGCGCAGTGTTGATGCAAGAAAAGAAAGTTGTGGCTTATACCTCTCGCCAGTTGAAGCCCAACGAGAAGAACTACCCCACTCATGACCTTGAGTTGGCGGCAGTTGTGCATGCTCTTTTGACTTGGAGACATCTCTTATTGGGAAGAAAAGTGGACATCTTCACTGACCACAAGAGTCTCAAGTACATCTTCACTCAGCCTAATCTCAACCTCAGGCAAACTCGATGGGTCGAAATGATTCAAGAGTATAATCCGAGTATCGAGTATACTTCAGGTAAGGCCAATGTGATTGCTGACGCATTGAGCAGGAAGGCTTATTGCAACAGCCTGATTCTCAAGCCTTATCAACCCGAGCTTTGTGAAGCTTTCCACAAACTTAATCAGCAAGTTGTTCCTCAAGGTTTCCTCGCCAACCTTCAAGTATCTCCTACCTTGGAAGACCAGATTCGCCAAGCTCAGCTTCTTGATGCTATGGTGAAAAAGGTGAAGATTGGGATTGCCAAGAGCCAACCCAAGTACAAGTGCTACCGCCTTGATGACAAGGATACTCTCTTCTTCGAGGATCGTATTGTTGTACCCAAAGGTGACCTTCGTAAAGTGATCATGAACGAGGCTCACAATTCTCTCCTCTCCATCCACCCTGGGAGCACGAAGATGTATCAGGACCTCAAGCAGGCTTATTGGTGGACTCGAATGAAGCGCGAGATTGCTCAGTTCGTGAATGAATGTGATGTCTGCAGAAGAGTGAAGGCAGAACACCAAAGGCCAGCTGGTCTCCTCCAACCTCTTGCCATTCCAGAATGGAAGTTTGACCACATTGAGATGGACTTCGTGACTGGGTTTCCAAAGTCCAAGCGTGGCAATGATGCTATATTCGTTGTCATCGACAAACTCACTAAAGTGGCTCACTTTCTGCCTATCAAAGAGTCAATCACTGCAGCTCAATTGGTGGAACTCTATACCTCTCGAATTGTCTCTCTGCACGGTATTCCACAGGTGATCTCTTCAGACCGTGGCAGCATCTTTACCTCCAAGTTTTGGGATTCTTTTCAGAAGGCCATGGGCACCAACATCCACTTCAGCACAGCTTTCCATCCTCAAACTAGCGGTCAAGTCGAGCGTGTCAATCAGATTCTTGTAGATATGCTCAGGGCTTGTGTGATCTCCTTCGGCATGAAGTGGGAGGATTGTCTTCCATATGCTAAATTCTCCTACAACAACAGTTTTCAAGCAAGTTCGGGCAAGGCCCCATTTGAAATTCTGTATGGCAGGAAGTGTCGTACCCCTCTCAACTGGTCTGAAACCGGTGAACGTCAACTTCTGGGTAATGACTTAATCACAGAGGCAGAGGAAATGTGCAAAGTCATTCGAGATAACCTCAAAGCAGCCCAATCCCGCCAGAAGAGCTACTATGATAGTAAGCACCGTGATTTAGCTTTCGAGATTGGAGATCATGTTTACCTCCGCGTCTCTCCTATGAAAGGTACTCGTCGCTTCGGCATCAAAGGGAAGCTTGCCCCTAGATACGTGGGACCTTTCAAGATTGTCAGCAAGAGAGGCGATCTCGCCTATCAACTCAAGCTTCCTTCAAACTTTGCAAATGTTCATGGCGTGTTCCATGTCTCTCAGCTTCGAAAGTGCTTCAAGACTCCTGACCGCACCGTCAACTTCGAGGACATTGAGCTCCAAGAAGATCTCTCTTATCGTGAGCACCCCGTTGCTATTCTTGAAGAGACTGAACGCAAGACTCGCAACAAGTCAATCAAATTCCTCAAAGTCAAGTGGTCACACCATTCCGACCGTGAAGCTACCTGGGAATGCGAGGATCACCTCCGTTCGGAATACCCGGCGTTCTTTCAGTCCTAGATCTCGGGACGAGATCCTTTCGTAGTGGTGGAGTGTTGTAACACCCCGGATGTAATTTACCCAATATGTAATCCAACTCTTGCCGTTTCCGGCGTTAAGTTATTTTATTTTCTCGGGTTCGGGTTTTTGTCTCCGTGTGTTGCTATCGTTGTCATGCATCTCATATCATGTCATCATGTGCATTGCATTTGCATACGTGTTCATCTCATGCATTCAAGCATTTTCCCCGTTGTCCGTTTTGCATTTCGGCGCTCCGTTCTCCTCCGGTGGTCATTTCTACCTTTCTTTCATGTGTGCGGATTAAACATTTCCGGATTGGACCGAGACTTTCCAAGCGGCCTTGGTTTACTACCGGTAGACCGCTTGTCAAGTTTCGTACCATTTGGACTTCGTTTGATGCACCAACGGTTAACCGAGGGACCAAAAAGGCCTCGTGTGTGTTGCAGCCCAACACCCCTCCAAGTTGGCCCAAAACCCACCAAAACCCTCTCCATCATCTAGAGCGTTCGATCACGATCGCGTGGCCGAAAACCGCACCTCATTTGGACTCTCCTAGCTTCCTCTATGCCTATATAAAGACACCCCCGAAAATCTCCTTCTCCTTCCCCCCGAAATCCCTAGGTCCATCTCCACTCGCCGCCGCCGGACAAAATCCGCCGGGCCGGACATTGTCCGACCCGCGCCGCCACCGCCACATCAGCTCCCGCGAGCCCCACTTCCCCGCGAATCGCACCCGGCCTGCGAAGCCCGCCGCGGGCCCTCCACGACGCCAACCGGGCCCGAGGCTCCTCACCTCTTGCCGCCTATCTTCCCCGAGGCCGGCCTCCCGGAGCACCGTGCTGCCATCTCCGGTGGCTCCGCCGCTGCCCGGCTTGCCGCACCGGGCCGCCGCCGCAAGCCCGCGCCGGAGCCGCTTCCGGCGACCACCGGAGCCGCTCCATCCGCCTCGCGCCGCCATCTCCGGCTCCGGTGCCCGACCGCCGTCGACCTCCTCCTCGTCCGCTTGCTCCGGCCGCGCGCCGTCGCCAGTGAATAGTTGCCGGCCAACCTCGTAAAGCGCGCTCGGCCAGATCTGGATCCGTATCTTGCCTCGCTTGACTTTTTTGCCCAAAACCCTATTTATTTTGTCTATGTTCATCGCATCGTAACTTTGCATCCATAGCTCCATTTTGGGCATATAGCATATAAAAATGTTTGTCTCAGAGAGCATATCATTTCTTCTTATTGCATCATTTTCATTTGAGTTCATCTTGATGCCCGAAATGCTGTTAGAAGAATGCTATTTGAGATAATTGTCAGATCTGCTGCTCCAATTAGATATTTGTCATTTTTGCCATGATTATTGTGTGCATGATATGCCTAGGAGTTCTACATGAGTTTTGTTATACGTTTTGCCATCTATCCGGAGGTGCAACCCATGTAGTTTTGTGATGTGTGTAGTGACTAGCACAAGCTTGCAAAGTGGTGCATTCGTTAATGCTGATTTCAGGGACTTAGCATTTCCACTAAGTCATTGACCTGTTTATCTCAATATGCCATATGTTCATGTTGTTTCCTAGTGATCCGTGCCTCTTTTGAGGATGATTAGTAAGGATGTTTTGTTAATCTTGTAGTGATCTATCCATCCATGTCTTTGTTTGCAATTATAGAGCACCCTAGCTTGAATCAATCGAGCTCTACTTTTGCTATTTCGTGAATCTGGGCAGATTGTCTACTTGTTAGCAATTTTGCCGAGGATGTTGTAGTTGATCCGTGCATGCTATGTTATTGTCCTTGCCATGTCTAGCTTGTATTTTGTGTATTCTTGATGGGTGTATGCTTAGTTTGTCATGACTTGCTCTCTAGTGAGTGCATCGAGCTCGTAAACATGCCTACTTCATATTTGTTTTGCATGCTCCAGTTTTCACTAAGTCTGAGAACTGATTATGTTTTTTCCATGTTCACATGCTTGCAAATGTATTTTCTGATCCCTTTTGACTCAAGGTCACTAAGCGACTTTTGTTAAGCTCTTTGAGTAGCTCCATGCCATGCTTTACTTTGCCATGTTCAGGTCCTGTAGCATATAGTTTTCATGCTCCAAAGTGGGCTACCTGATCTGAAATTCCAGACAAGTGTTAATTTCACAAAGTCTGAAATCTATTTACCAAATGCATTTTTGCCATGCTTGTTTGAACCTGTTAATGGATGAATTGGCCATAGCATAGTGCTAGTCTTTTGTTAAGCATCATGAGTGAATCCCTGCAATGTATTTTGTTGCCATGTTTGAGTGCTGTAGCATGTTTATCTTGTTGCATTTAGGTGACTACTTGCTGTAAATCGCAGAACGTGGTCATATTTGTATTGCTTGCCATTTCCAAACCGTAACTCCGATTCCGGTGTTCTTTATATCATTTTCAAGCGATTCATCTCATATTTCCAGTGCCACACTTGGATTTCCATGTTGAGGCCAGCTTCATTCAATCCTTGTCCAATCTTGCATATGCATCACATATTGCATCCCGCATAGCATACCGTCCTTGCATCATATTGTTTGAGCCTTGCACGTGGTTGATTGTGTCCTTGTTGTTTTTTTGTCTTGTTTGGGTAGACTGGGAGACGAGTTCACTAACGAGGAGCCCGTTGAGTTTGCTTTCGAGGATCCAGTCAACTCTGACAACTTTGCAGGCAAGATGATCATACCCTCGAAATCACTACTATCTTTGCTTTGCTAGATGCTCGCTCTTTTGCCATGCCTATGCTACGATGCCTACCACTTGCTTATCAAGCCTCCCAAATTGCCATGTCAAACCTCTAACCCACCATGTCCTAGCAAACCGTTGATTGGCTATGTTACCGCTTTGCTCAGCCCCTCTTATAGCGTTGCTAGTTGTAGGTGAAGATTGGAGACCGTTCCTTGTTGGAACATTATTTTACTTGTTGGGATATCATTATATTGCCTTGTTATCTTAATGCATCTATATACTTGGTAAAGGGTGGAAGGCTCGGCCTCTCGCCTAGTGTTTTGTTCCACTCTTGCCGCCCTAGTTTCCGTCATATTGTTGTTATGTTCCCGGACTTTGCGTTCCTTACGCGGTTGGGTGATAATGGGAACCCCTTGATAGTTCTCCTTGATTAAAGCTTTTCCAGCAATGCCCAACCTTGGTTTTACCATTTGCCACCTAGCCTACTTTTCCCTTGGGTTACCAGAGCCCGAGGGTCATCTTATTTAAACCCCCCCCCCCGGGCCAGTGCTCCTCTGAGTGTTGGTCCGAACCAGGCAGCCTGCGGGGCCACCTCGGGGAAAGTCGAGGGCTGGTTTTACTCGTAGCTTGACCTATCTGAGTGTGCCCTGAGAACGAGATATGTGCAGCTCCTATCAGGATTTGTCGGCACATTCGGGCGGTGTTGCTGGATTTGTTTTAACCTGTCGAAGTGTCTTGTAGAACCGGGATACCGAGTCTGATCGGAATGTCTCGGGAGAAGGTCTATTCCTTGTTGACCGTGAGAGCTTGTCATGGGCTAAGTTGGGACTCCCCTACAGGGATTTGAACTTTCAAAAGCCGTGCCCGCGGTTATGGGCAGATGGGAATTTGTTAATGTCCGGTTGTAGATAACTTGAACCTTAACTTAATTAAAATGAATCAACTGTGTGAGTTACCGTGATGGTCTCTTCTCGGCGGAGTCCGGTAAGTGAACACGATGTTGGAGTAATGCTTGCCGCAGGTTGCCCTCTAGTTACTCGCTCGCGCTTTGCCTCCTCTTCTCGCTCTCTTTTGCAAACAGGTTAGCCACCATATATGCTAGTCGCTTGTTGTAGCTCCACATATTTTACCTTGCCTTACCTATAAGCTTAAATAGTCTTGATCGCGAGGGTGCGAGATTGCTGAGTCCCTGTGGCTCACAGATTACTTCCAAACCAGATGCAGGGCCTGATGATTCCGTTCCAGATGACGCGCTTGAGCTCAAGTGGGAGTTCGACGAGGACTCACGCCGATACTATGTGTCTTTCCCTGATGATCAGTAGTGGTACCCAGTTGGGGTGATCGGGACGATGTCGCATGTTGGGTTATCTTTTATTTTGGCGCCGTAGTCGGGCCATGAGTGTTTGATTGATGTAATGCTATTTATGTACTTTGATTGACGTGGCGAGTGTAAGCCAACTATGTATCTCCCCTTTTATTATCTTATTACATGGGATGTTGTGAAGATTGCCTAACTTGCGACATTGCTTTCAATGCGGTTATGTCTCTAAGTCGTGCCTCGACACGTGGGAGCTATAGCCGCATCGAGGGTGTTACAAGTTCGCCGCCGCCGTGCCTCGTCGTCGTCGTGCCTAGAGCCACTATGGCTCGAAGCCAAGCACACCTCTGCGCCCAGCACGGCTCCAGGAGCCCGTAGAGCCCACCAGCTCCTCCTCCCACGCACTGTAGCAACCGCGCTCGTGTGCCCCAAACTCCGGCCGCCGCATTCATGCTCACCGCCGTCGACTCAGACCACCCCAGCTCCTCCCGCTTGGCCTACCAGATGCACGCGAGCCCCAGCTACGTGTAGGACCAAACCGCGATCGATTTGGTCGACCGTGGGCAAATTCCGAGCCCATGCTTGTTTGTCATGCCTGCTACTGCTTAGAGTTGAGTCAGGGCTGATTCATCAGGGATGAATTGGAATGGTGATGAACATGTCCTACTGTGTGTGAGCTAAGTGTGAACTCAATTTGGTAAAGGTAGCGGTGAGAGGCCATGTAGGAGTACATGGTGGGTTGTCTCATTGAAACCGTCCTCAGGAACTGAGTTCTGTGTTTGTGATACATGAACAACTACTACCACTCATTGGGATCCTTAGTTGACCCTCTCGACTTATTAACCGCCCTTGTCCTCTGTCCAGGAGTTGCAACTAGTTTCTGGTGTTTGTAGGATATGTGTTGGAGGTCGTGCGTAGCGCTGACCCTAGGGGTGGGCTATGATGCGGTAGATACACTGTGGCACGGTGTACCGAGCGCCCGTTTGGTGTCTCGGGAACCCTGCACACATTGTTTGGGGCTGTGAGCGAAAACTCTAGCCGGACCTCCTCGCGGATGGAACCCGAATAGGCGATAAATCTGGACTAGAGACTTGTGTGGTTAGTCAGGTCGTGGCCGACTCCCTCGCCAGGGTTCCGCTTGAAGGTTGCCGAGATACACGACGTGTACATGGTGGTAAGTGGCGAGAGCGTGTGTGAAGAAGTACACCCCTGCAGGGTTAACATCATCTATTCGAATAGCCGTGGCCGCGGTAAAGGACTTCTGGGTTGCCTGTACAGTTCATAGAGAAGTGAAAGTGGATACTCTAAAATGCGCAAGATAAGCGTGAGTGCTATGGATGGCGTTCTCGTAGGGAGATGGGAGTGGATCCATAGTGGTGTATTGATTGGTGAATATGTGGACTCGTGTGTGCCACCTCAAAAGAGTTACTTGCAGTCGTAGTTCAGGATAGCCACCGAGTCAAAGCTGGCTTGCTGCAGTTAAACTCCACCACCCCCTTTTTTGATACCGATGCATATGTAGGTAGTTCTGATGTAAGTCTTGCTGGGTACATTTGTACTCACGTTTGCCTATTTTATGTTTTGCAGAGAGACGTCAGTCTCGCTAGTAGTTCTGTGTGGACTTCGACGTTTAGCTTGATACCTCAGCTACGATCTTGTGCCCTCGGCAGGATCTGGTAGATAGTCAGGCTTCTCAGCCTTTTCCATTTGTAGATGTCTATACTCAGGCATGTTAAGCTTCCGCATGTGTTTGTTGCTTGTATGCTCTGTATGTTGGGGTCATGAGAGCCATGTTTGTAATGCTTGGCTCCTCGGAGCCTAATGAATAAATACTTTGAGTCGTAGAGTCTTGTTGTGATGCCATGTTGTATTTACACATATCGAGCATATTGTGTGTATGATTTGAAATGCTTGGTATGTGTGGGATCCGACAACCTAGTTGTTTATCCTTGGTAGCCTCTCTTATGGGGAAATGTAGTCTTGTGCTTCCATGAGCCATAGTAGTCCGCTACAGCCCGGTTCACCAGAGTCCTGCTAGCCCAGCACTACTGCTCCGGAACACTTGACTGGCCGGCATGTGATTCACTTCATTCTTGTGTCTGTCCCTTCGGGGAAATATCATGCGGTGACATCCGGAGTCCTGCCTAGCCTGCTACATCCCGGTTCACCGGAGTCCTGTTAGCCCAGTGCTACAGCCCGGATTCGCACGCTGCTGACCGACATGCTCGATGTTGATTCATGTATGCATGTCCCCGTAAGTTAGTGCCACTTTGGGTTCACGACTAGTCATGTCGGCTCGGGTTCTTTGTCATATGGATGCTAGCAACACTATCATATACGTGAGCCAAAAGGCGCAAACGGTCCCAGGCCAGGTAAGGTGGCACCCGTGGGAATACCGTGCGTGAGGCTGCAAAGTGATATGATGTGTTACATGCTAGATCGGTGTGACTTAGTATCGGGGTCCTGATAGCTTTGGTATCAGAGCCTGACTGCCTGTAGGATTACCAAGTCAAACCGGTCGAAGTTGTGTCTAGAAATGCTTTAGTTATGTAAGGGAATTGATTGTGGAAGGGAACGTAAGGCCCTTTTTACTCCTTTACCTTATGCCCTTCTGATCTGAGTCATCCTCTTATCTTCTACGGGGATTAAGAACTAAGCCTTCTCATCTATCTATCAGGATGACGAGTTACTATGATAGAGACTTATAGGATTGATGGATTTAAGCCCCAGTTCAGTTTCTACAACTTCCGTGTGTTCATAGCTAGCCTCAGAACCTTGATATGATGTTGTTGAGTGGTTATGCCACCATTTTGCAGGATGTCTCAATTCTTTTTGAGCATTTATAGCCGTTATGCTGTCCGAGTCATCCTAGGTTACTAAATAGTCTGATGCATTTGCAAATCCTTTCTTTCCGTTCCCGATGTCCTTTTTGGTCAGAATAAGCACACTATCCGGTACGTTGAGGTACTTTATTGCCTCGGTATATATGTTGGGGCTATTTTTATGACCCTAGGTGTTTTAGGGAGTCACCTAGTAAACTAGCCATGTTTTGTGTTCCTGGTGTGATGATTCTGGCCGTCATTCTCGGAAGCATCCCGTGATGCCATTTAGTCATTAGGCATTCTATTCCTGGGTTTAGAACCCGAGATTCACCCTACTTATTTCATGTTGATAGTGTTTGCTCGTTCCTTTAGGTTATTAGTAACCTTGTGATAGTCCTCAAGGTCCGTGGTATTTCCTTCTTCCAAATACCATGAACTGCTTATGGCAGAAGTTCTTTGAACCAAAAGATCACAACAAGAGTGCTCTTGAGGAGTTCTCCATTCTGCATTGTGAATCTGCCAGTCCTACCTTTCTGCATGGATTGTCTGGAAGAAATATGTTGAGCTTTTGTTCAACATACTAATCTATGCATCCACAACTCAGAAAGTGCTATGCTCCTTTGAGTTGTCCCTCTTCGGTTGGATTCCGACCATCATGTATCAGTTCATAGTCAAGAGTATGTCGTGCATTTGTGCTCATCGATGCCTATTATTCTTGTGGTCCGTCAAGCCATTCTATTCCGGAATGAATAGGAGAAACAAACTCCAGTACCTCATCCATCTCTGGGATTGGGTCAAAGCAGTTGTATTCCGCAGATCAAAATGCCAATCCAGCTTTTGTTCTGTTCTACCTTGGAGTGTTGCCTCCTTATGTCAGGATCGTCATGAGAATTGCACCACCTCTTATGAACTCTGGATACAGTGGTACTTCTCACCATCATTATTCATTCCTTGGTTCCGTGTTATTGTAACCGGAACGCCGACAAGTGAATCGTGATGTGTGAAATCTATACTCCTAGCAAATCCGTTGCTTGGTAGTTAAATGGACAATAACCTCATTCTTAGCGTGTTGATTATTGAATCATCATTCTAGGATTGATTGTGCTACCCTGTCCTTATTTCTGGTGCACTCTTCAACCAAGAGTTAGGGTTGTATCAATCCCTTTCCTATTTAGTTTTATCGTCTTGCTCTGAAAAGAAATATTGTTCTCTAGCTTAGTAACATATCGGTGGTTCGTGATGTTCCGAATATCTTCTCGGAAGTATTACCAGGTTGTCACCTGACCGCTATGTTGAGTTCGTGATCATGTTGGTTTTCCTCCAAATCACCCCTTCTCCAAGAATCTGTGTTGGATATCCCTGAGCTAGTTGGTTGAGCTAGACAATAACTTGGAGAGTTGGAAGATAAAAGCTTGTCTGACTTAGTTCATGTTAAGGGATATCTTTTTGTGTGTGTGTTGAAGAAAGATGATATCTCCATCGATTGGTCCTCGTGATCAGTTGTCGGATCTGTTGCCTTGTCAAAACTTTGACTTGAGTATGGGCTATCGTCAAGTAAAATCAGAACCAACAATGTTCGTAATGTTCTCTTACTCGTGGTTGATCCCTCGAGCATACACCATTATATCATTTGGTCTGACCAATGCTATCACCGTGTTCACATGATGGTGGAAGTCCAGTGATATGGAAATTCCGATGAGTTGTTGTTGAGCCCATCAGCAGCATTTTGTCTCTCCCATGATTCATGTTGAACATCCAGCTAGTGTTGGAAACTTATGAGCAATGCTTTCGTGATCCGTTCATGAAGCATATGTTTGGATGAAAGAAGCGATTTCCTCTAATACGTGTGCATCTGATGCAAGTTGCCGCCGTGAATTAGAGAAAGCTAGTTTTGCTTCCTATGGAATCATACCAAGTCGGTCATGCATGTGCGAAGTACTCTATGATTTGATAGGTTGGCCGCCTCCACTCCATATGTGTTTCCTAGCACACCAAGCCACTGATTGACTTGTTCAAGGAAAAGAAGTCTATGCTTGGGATCTAATCCATGGACTTGCGTAAGACTTCAAAATCCTTGATGATGGATCCTAACCAGAATTCGATAGTGTTTTATTGTAAGACTACCTTGTGGTCATGCTTGTCTGGGACAGCGTGTTCACATGTGTGTAGCGGAACCTGCTCATGTTTTGGAGCTTGCTATCATAGTTCATCTCCCGAGAATCTCGCAACTTCATCTCGTCGGTTTGTGTTGTAAACTTTCTTTTCAGACATGATGTCTGAAATATCCTGTTACCAACCAGATCTGAATCTCAGGCAGATATGATGGTTGAAAAACTCCCAACATTTGCATTTTGTTCCTATCTTGCACCGCCTTGTGCCAATCTCCCTTGGACTATCTTCAGAAGTGGTCCTACCATGGGTCCCATCCATTTCTGATGATAAGCAAAACCATCCATTACGTTGTCTTCAACAAGGTAGTCCACATCATCCACTCTAGTTGAGTATGCCACTCTTTCGAACCCCTTCAAATGATCGGTCATGATTTTTCTTAGGCTGGTATAAAGAGTTTCAATGATCTTTGTATCAAAAGTAATTTTTTTTGCCACTTAAGGGAATAATTCTACGAGTCACCTCCTCTAGGGTGCCCCGTTATGGAATCATGGTAATTATCTCCTCACCACTTTGAACCATCCGCCATCTTCTTAAGCGTGGAATAGTTGCCTACCAAATCAAACTTCACCATCCGTTACTATCCATCTGTCTTGATGTATGTTTTGTGTCCCAACTCAAGAGATGTTTCAACGTCTCACTCCATGAGTTGATCCTGAGTGCTCGACCTTCTAGGAGATCGATTCCTGTAGGGTTTCTTTCTGTCGTCGTCGTGTTGGATGAAGTTTTCGAAAGCAAAGACGTCAAGATCAGTTTGAAGCAATGAGTCAACATCTTCGAGAAGTGCAATGGAGCATGAAGACTGTGGCAGTTCCGTGTCCCCTATCTTTTTACCTCACGTCTTGAATCTCGGGACAAGATTCTTGTTTAGTGGGGGCGATTTGTCACATCCCTAGCTTCTGGCAATGCACTAGGCTAGCCTCATGAGTGTCATCATGTTTAAGTTTCAAATGAACTTGAAATGGGGATTGTTTAAACTCTAGCATCAAAGGAATTCACTAGGTTCAACTAAAATATTCTCAGTGAATCCAAATGGCTTTCAAAAATGTTCATCATTTCTGGAAAATGCTAGAAGCAATAACCAGAGGTGTTGCACATTTTTCCATGACATATTTGGGCTCTAAATTAAATCATATAGTATTTGCATTTGGGCATATAAATGCTATTAAATATTTTAAATGCTCAAATAGTCATAAACTAAAAAAATTGTTGTTGGTTATATTCCAAACAGTGGCATTGAGAAGTTTCATGATTTTTGGATCTGTTTAAGTATTTTCTAATAAAGCCCTAAAGACTACAGAAAATAGAAAACAGAAAGAATTAATAAAAGAGAGAGAGAGAGAGGGTTTTTACCTGGCACTCACCTGGGCCTCACCTGTTTTGGCCCAGCCCACCACCTGGCGCTGCCAGTCGTCGTCCAGCTCCCGCCAGTCGGACGTCGCGCGCGTGGTCGCCGCGCGCCGGCACGCGCCCGAGCCACCTCCTGCTTCCGCCGACGCTGGAGGCTGGCTGGACGCGCCACGCAACCGCCCCAACCCCTCTGGCCTATCCATTCCATCTATCCCTCCTCTACTCTCTCCCCGCAGTGCACCCGAGCGCGGCCGTCGCCGCCGTTCGCCATAGCCGCAGCCGCAGCCATCCCCGAGCCTCTCCGACACGGCCCCGAGCTTTGTCGTGCCGCCCTCGTCCTCTCTATCGTCTCACGCGACTAGAAGAGCCACGACGGGTCGTTCCCGCCCCCTTCTTCCTCCTTCGTCCACGGAGATCGACGGCGACTTTCCGCCATCACCAAGCCGTCTTTGAGCACGCTGAGATCACCGACGACCTCGCCGTGAGCTCCTCTACCGAACCCCTCTCTCCTCGCCGTCTATTTCCTCCTCTAGCCTCACTAACAACCGCGGCCGAAGCTCGCCGCCGCCGTGCCTCATCGCCGTCGTGGCTAGAGCCACAGTAGCTCGAAGCCAAGCACACCTCTACGCCCAGCATGGCTCCAGGAGCCCGTAGCACCCACCAGCTCCTCCTCCCACGCACTGCAGCAATCGCGCTCGTGTGTCCCGAACTCCGGCCACCGCATTCATGCTCTCCGCTGTCAACTCAGACCACCCCAGCTCCTCCCGCTTGGCCTACCAGATGTGCGCGAGCCCCAGCTACGCGTAGGACCAAACCGCGGTCGAATTGGTCGATCGTGGGCAAATTCCGAGCCCCTCTGCCGTCTCGGGCTTCACCGGCAAAGAGCCGTGGACCAAGTCCGGCGGGTTTGACCCCGCTTGACCAGGGTTTGACTTCCCCCCTGACCCACTAACGTGTGGGCCGCCCCCGTTAATTATTAGTTAGGTCAGTTTAGCGCTAATTAACCTAGATTAGTGCTTAATCTAACACTAACTAACTCTGTTAAGTTAGTTATGACACTAACACGCGGGACCCACTGGTCAAGTTTGACCTGGACCATCCCCGTTGACCGCTGATGTCACCCTAACGTACTGCTGATGCAATAATGTAATTTCTGGATTAAAAACAATTCTGGAAATTCCTGAAATTGCTTTAAACTTCAAAAATTCATAGTAATTCAACCATAACTCAAATGAAGATAATTTATATATGAAAAATGATCAGAAAAATCCAATCTATCCATCTGTACTGGTTTCATGCATGTTTAAACAACTTAACCTTGCTGTTTAGATCAAAACATGATAATGCACTTTATAAGTCTCTGTTCTTAGCTGCATTAGCTCAAATCACAACCTATTGACATGTCATGATCATGCATCATATTGTGCATTGCATTGATTATGTTCTTTCTCTGTTGCCGGCGTTGTCCTCCCTCGATAGTCATTGTTCCGACGCTGTGATCGATGACACCGATGAAGAGTTATACTTTCTTCAGAAGTGCCAGGCAAGCAAAACCCCCTTATTCATTCTGATACAATCCCACTCTCTCGCTCATGCTCTCTTTTACTGCATTAGGACAACAACGATTCAACTGTTACATGTTGTGGTAGTTGAACCCCTTTCCTCTACATGACCTGTCATTGCCACAGTAAATAGATGAAACCCACTAGTATGAGTAGGAGTCGTTTGAGCCCTAATGTGCCTACTCATTCATGCTTGTTTGTCATGCCTGCTACTGCTTAGAGTTGAGTCAGGTCTGATTCATCGGGGATGAATTGGAATGGTGATGAACATGTCCTACTGTGTGTGAGCAAAGTGTGTGAACACGATTTGGTAAAGGTAGTGGTGAGAGGCCATGTAGGAGTACATGGTGGGTTGTCTCATTGAAACTATCCTCAGGAACTGAGTTCTGTGTTTGTGATCCATGAACAGCTACTACCACTCATTGTGATCCTTAATTGACCCTCTCGACTTATTAACCGCCCTTGTCCTCTGTCCAGGAGTTGCAACTAGTTTCTGGTGTTTGTAGGATATGTGTTGGAGGTTGTGCGTAGTGCTGACCCTAGGGGTGGGCTATGATGCGGTAGATACACCATGGCACGGTGTACTGGGCGCCTGTTTGGTGTCTCGGGAACCCTGCACACATCGTTTGGGGCTGTGAGCGAAACTCCGGCCAGATCTCCTCGCGGATGGAACCCGAATAGGCGATAAACCTGGACTAGAGACTTGTGTGGTTAGTCAGGTCGTGGCCGACTCCCTCGCCAGGCTTTCGCTTGAAGGTTGCCGAGATACACGACGTGTACATGGTGGTAAGTGGTGAGAGCGTGTGTGAAGAAGTACACCCCTGCAGGGTTAACATCATCTATTCGAATAGCCGTGTCCGCGGTAAAGGACTTCTGGGTTGCCTGTACAGTTCATAGACAAGTGAAAGTGGATACTCTAAAACTAACAAGATAAGGGTGAGTGTTATGGATGGCGTTCTCGTAGGGAGACGGGAGTGGATCGATAGTGGTGTATTCATTGGTGTATATGTGGACTCGTGTGCGCCACCTCAAAAGAGTTACATGCAGTAGTAGTTCAGGATAGCCACCGAGTCAAAGCTGGCTAGCTGCAGTTAAACTCCACCACCCCCTTTATTGATACCGATGCATATGTAGATAGTTCTGATGTAAGTCTTGCTAGGTACATTTGTACTCACGTTTGCCTATTTTATGTTTTGCAGAGAGACGTCAGTCTCGCTAGTAGTTCCGTGTGGACTTCGACGTTTAGCTTGATACCCCAGCCACGATCTTGTGCCCTCGGCAGGATCTGGTAGATAGTCAGGCTTCTCAGCCTTTTCCATTTGTAGATGTATGTACTCAGACATGTTAAGCTTCCGCATGTGCTTGTTGCTTGTATGCTCTGTATGTTGGGGTCATGAGACCCATGTTTGTAATGCTTGTCTCCTCGGAGCCTAATGAATAAATACTTTGAGTTGTAGAGTCTTGTTGTGATGCCATGTTGTATTTACACATATCGAGCATATTGTGTGTATGATTTGAAATGCTTGGTATGTGTGGGATCTGACAACCTAGTTGTTTATTCTTGGTAGCCTCTCTTATGGGGAAATGTAGTCTTGTGCTTCCATGAGCCATAGTAGTCCGCTACAGCCTGGTTCACCGGAGTCCTGCTAGCCCAGCACTACTGCTCCGGAACACTTAACTGGCCGGCATGTGATTCACTTCATTCCTGTGTTTGTCCCTTCGGGGAAATGTCACGTGGTGACATCCGGAGTCCTGCCTAGCCTGCTACAGCCCGGTTCACCGGAGTCATGTTAGCCCAGTAGTACAGCCCGGATTCGCACGCTGTTGACCGACATGCTCGATGTTGATTCATGTATGCATGTCCCCGTAAGTTAGTGCCACTTTGGGTTCACGACTAGTCATGTCGGCCCGGGTTCTTTGTCATATGGATGCTAGCGACACTATCATATACGTGAGCCAAAAGACGCAAACGGTCCCGGGCCAGGTATGGTGTCTCTAGTGGGAATACCATGTGTGAGGCCGCAAAGTGATATGATGTGTTACATGCTAGATCGGTGTGACTTAGGATCGGGGTCCTGACATTCAGCCCCCACTTGCGACTGTTCATCCACGGGCTCCTGTTCATCCAGCCTCCACCGCGTGCTACTCCACTGGCTACTGTTCAACCAGCCCTCTCCACGGGCTCTTGTTCAACCACCCCTCCATGGGCTACTGTTCATCCAGCCCTCCACCGTCTACTGTTCATCCAGCCCTCCACGGGGTGGTACTGTTCATCCTGCCCTCGACGGGGTCCTCCTCATCCAGCCCCAACCGGCTCTATCGATTGGGGTCCTGTTCATCCAGAGGCAACGTCGCGGGGTCCTGTTCATCCACCCCCACCGGGAACTGTTCATCCAGACCCCCCAGCAACGCTCACTGTTCATCCAGAGGCAGCATCGATCGGCTTCAGTTAGCAGCAACAGCGAAGGAATCGCTCGATCAGGTTCAGTTAACAGCCATCGATCGATCACTCGGGTTCAGTAACGCGTAGCCTGCAGTGCAATCGCTTGGGTTCAGTTAGAGCCCAACGCCTCGCTCGGGTTCAGTTAGATCCCAATGCCTCGCACCCACGCGCGTGCGTGTACAAGAGAAACGCGCATCGCTCGGCCCCGACCACCCACCGTAACCGGGAACACCCCGATATTTTCCTCGCCCTCACTTCTACCACGGTTTTTTCCGTCATGGACGTCCCAAAGAATGTCGTGCAGCTGCGTCTCCGGCCCGCCCAGGACGAAAAGCCCATTTTATGTCATGATTTTTTTCATAGAAGTAGGATCCCACCACATCAATGATGATGCCGGGTTTTGTCACAATTATCGTCATAGAAGTGTCATAAGTGTGACAGAAAAAAATTCGTTCGGCCCAAAATGTCACGGATGTGTCTTTTTTTGTAGTGTTGGAAGTAGTGACGCAGCTTCCTCGAGGCCATAAGGAGGCCGAAGAGCAATTTCTACACACCAGAGTACCTTGACCTAGCCCCTTGTAGGAGGGAGCTGACAAAGTAAACCGGGTGCTGCATCATCTTCTTCTTCTGCACCGCCTCACTTGATTGCATGGGGTCTGTCCTGATGGTGTCAGACTCCGCCGGGGGCCTTGCCTTGCCGGCATCGGGCCCTGCCGGGGGAATCTCTGGCTCGCCATCCGCCAGTCCCGCCGCCGCCACTGCCTCTTCACCGACCTCCCTCTACACCACTAGCGCGGGACTGACCACTTGATTCGTCTCTGCCAGATACAACAACAATGACTCTTGTGGTTTAGACGCAACCAGTATTGATGTGGAGGAAAGGTATTTCTTCAGATCCTACAACGCTGCATCGGCCTCTGGGGTCCACTACATTGGGCCCGCCTTCTTCAAGATCTTGAAAAAGGGAAGGGCACACTTAGTGGACTTGGAGATGAATCTGCTCATGGCGGCAACGCAACCAGTGAGCCGACGCACATCCTTGATCCGCTTGGGTGCCTCAATCTGCTCAATAGCCTTGATCTTGTACGGGTTTGCCTCGATCCCACGCTGTGACACAAAGAACCCGAGAAGTTTGCCAGATGGAACGCCGAACACACACTTCTCAAGGTTCAGCTTGAGGTTGATATTGCGTAGGTTGGCAAATGTCTCTTCTATGTCTTGTACAAGGGTTGCCTTGTCATTGGTGTGACGCCCCATGACCGGAGCTTCAGATGCCTTCCAGGATTTCCGGGTTTCGTCGTGAGATTTGTTTGGTTCGTTGCATCATGTGCATTGCATCATGTCATCATGCCATCTTTTCTTAAAGCTAACTAAAACACTCTTAAATAAATTGTGTGGATCTTCGATCCATTCAAATCGAGGGAGTTCACAAGGTGAAATTCTCTTTATAACATATAAAAGTCTCCTACTATTATTAGGGAGCTATATTTAAAATTCCATTGTTTTGGAATCACCCATGAACCCACTTGCATATTAAATCCCTTGGCCTTTTTCTTCTTCAAGTTTTGACTCTCTAGCCTTGCCAATAATTCTTTCACCATTTTCCAGAGCTCTAACAAAATCCCCAACATTTTTGGACCTATCGAATACCGACTTGCTTCTCACACCCATTTGAATTAAATTCAAATGAGTTGGAATTCAAACTTCACAGTGTGCTATTTTCTATTTTCTCAGAACAAGCATATTTTTGCGAGTTCGGGAAAATTATCCCTATGCCAAAAATCTTTTCGTAACCCCCTCTTTCCTTTTTTTCTTTCAGTTATCTGTTTTAAATCTTTTTCTAAAGAGAGAGAGAGAGAAGAGGCCCAGCAGCCACTCTAGCCCAGATGGGCCTCCCTCCCTCACGCGCCGGCCCAAGGCCAGGCCCAATCATCCCCGCTGCTTACCCTAGCCCAACCCCCCACTCTCCCTCGTCTCCTCCTCTAGCACCGCCAACGCACGCGCCCGATGCCCTCTGCCCGATCACATCTCCCTCTCCTCGATCTCCCTCTCGATTCCCAGGGCCGCAGCCATCTCCCTCGCTCGTCTCGATCCCCTCCTCGTTCCTCCTCCCGCCGCTTCACACCCCTGCACCACATCGCCAGGGAGAGGAAGTCCCCAGCACGCGCGCCCCCCTCTCTCCATCGCCCCCGCTCCAGTCTCTCGTTGTCGCCTCTCCTCCTCTGCTCCCCGCCGCCTCGGCCTTGCCAGCCTCGCCGAGACAGAGCCACCTTGAGCGCCTCAGCGCCTCCTCCCGCTCGCTCCACTCTTCTGCCCTCCTGCTTCGTGGCCATGGCATCGTCGTCGTTCCAGCGCTCCGCCCTTCACCACCGCGTCACCGAGGACCCGCCTCTGTTTTTCCTCCCTCGACCTGGCCTCGCCGGAGCCCCGGGCTCGCCGGAGCGCCGCCAGCAGCTAGTCGCCGCCTCCCTTTTCCCTTCACGGGAGCCCAAGTCCGGTGCTGCCTTGCCTCCTTGATCTCGTTGCCTGTTGCCCGCTCCTTGCAGGGTTTCGAGTGCTGCTGCTCCTAGCAGGTCTTCCTAGCAGGTCTTCATGTGCCCTCGTCTCTGCTCGCGGGTGGACGAGTACAACGCGCCCAACGCCATTGCTTCCCCAAGCCCTGTGCCGCCGGCCCAGCCTCTGCTTAGAGCAAGAGACGAGCGCCCTCCGCTACCTCGATCTGCAATGTGCGAGGCCCCTTGGCCTTGCTGCGATCTGGACACGTGGAGACCACCGTTGCCACGTTGATTCCTCTGCCCCGGAGTACCTCAAGTTCGTCTACACGAGACTGTCAAGTACCTCTACGCACGGATGTCACCAAGTACCACGATGATACGAGAAAAACTACCGTCGACGTGCATTTTGCCAAGTTCCACGACGCTGTATAAGTTTCTTCTTGAACATGTACGACTACAACGTGAATGAGTACCATGACGACCCCTGAAGATCTCGGATCCGTCAAGTTCCACTACTGCCGACTAGTACGACTACCGTCACAAAAACGAGACCGTCAAGACCGGACTGACAAGTACCCCGAGAACGTCTGTACCTCTACCGTCGACGTGCTTTTCGTCAAGTCCCTCTACGAAAGCATGCTCCGCGGATGTCGCAAGAATCGAGACCGACAAGTCCGAAGATGCAAGTACCGCTCCGAACCATGTATGACGACCGTCGCCGAAGACCCATGTAACGTGAACGTGAACGACTACCGTCGCGAGAACAACTACATCCCGTCAAACTCGTTCCGCCCCGAAAACGCACGCTTCAAAGGTATAACCGCCGAGACGACCGCCCGTGAATGAATGCATGTGTGATGTTCGAGATGCTCATGTTTGCACCGTGTCCAAATTGTCACTCGTTTCCTTGTCGCCAACTCATGGGACACCCGGAATCCTGGATCACCCTACCATATTTTGCACGCATCCACACACTTCTCCTTTGCATCGTTATCTCAATCGAGTTACCGGAACCGGGACGCTGCCGTGGCACCGTTTTTATTATTGTTGTCGTGGCACCCCTTTCCTTTCCACCACGGTGACAAATGCTTCTTAATGCTCTTGCCAACTTTTAATTAATAAAATGCATAAACTTGTTTCATGTCATCCACATCATGATAACAACAAGTAAAATGTTTAAATTGTTGTTGCAATAAATTACTAAGGCATATGGGGATTTACCGGATTCGTTATTTGTTATATTCGGCCCCATTTAAATTGTTTAGATGGTGTAGTTTTCTTATGCCTCACCTCTTGCCATGTTAACCAACATTTAATATTGTTGAGTGCATAACCGAGAGAGAACTAAATAATTGATGTGGCGTTCCGTCATTATGCAACTCGTTGCATATTGAGCTCCACTTAATTTGTAGTATTGTTTGTGCACTTTGCCATGCCATGCCGCATTAAACCGGACATGCATCATACTTGATTGTGCATCATGCCATGTTTATGTGATGGTTGTTTACTATGTTGTTTGCTTCTTTCCGGTGTTGCTTCTTAGGGTTAGTTCCGACAACGTCGCATTTGTGAGGATTCGTTCGACTTCGTCCGTTTGTCTTCTTCATGGACTCGTTCTTCTTTCTTGCAGGATCGCAGGCAAGATGGCCATACCCTCGAAATCACTTATATCTTTGCTTGCTAGTTGCTCGCTCTTTTGCTATGCCTTTGCTGCGATACCTACCACTTGCTATATCATGCCACCCATATTGCTAAGCCAAGCCTCTAACCCACCTTGTCCTAGCAAACCATTGTTTGGCTATGTTACCGCTTTTCTAAGCCCCTCTTATAGCGTTTCTAGTTGCAGGTGAAGATTGGAGTTTGTTCCTTGTTGCAACATGGATATTGGTTGGGATATCACAATATCTCTTATTTAGTTAATGCATCTATATACTTGGTAAAGGGTGGAAGGCTCGGCCTTATGCCTGGTGTTTTGTTCCACTCTTGCCTCCCTAGTTTCCGTCATACCGGTGTTATGTTCCTTGATTTTGCGTTCCTTACACGGTTGGGTTATAATGGGAACCCCTTGACAGTTCGCCTTGAATGAAACTCCTCCAGCAAGGCCCAACCTTGATTTTACCATTCGCCACCTAGCCTATTTTTCCCTTGGGTTCTGCAGACTCAAGGGTCATCTTTATTTTAACCCCCCTGGGCCAGTGCTTCTCTAAGTGTTGGTCCAACCTGAGCGATGCCCGGAGCTACCAGGGGCAACTCTGGGCTGGCCTACCCGACGTCTGGCTCATCCGGTGTGCCCAGGGAACGAGATATGTGCAGCTCCTATCGGGATTTGTTGGCACATCTGGGTGGTCTTGCTGGTCTTGTTTTACCATTGTCAAAATGTCTTGTAACCGGGATTCCGAGTCTGATCGGGTTGTCTTTGGAGAAGGAATATCCTTCGTTGACTGTGAGAGCTTGTGATGGGCTAAGTTGGGCACCCCTGCAAGGATTTCATCTTTCGAAAGCCGTGCCCGTGGTTATGGGCAGATGGGAATTTGTTAATGTCCGGTTGTAGAAAACCTGAAACTTAACTTAATTAAAATGCATCTACCGCGTGTGTAGCCGTGATGGTCTCTTCTCAGTGGAGTCCGGGAAGTGAACACGGTGTTGGAGTTATGCTTGAACGTAAGTAGTTTCAGGATCACTTCTTGATCATAGATTCTCGAATGTGCTTTGCCTTCTCTTCTCGCTCTCATTTATGTATGTTAGCCACCATACATTGCTAGTGCTTGCTGCAGCCCCACCTCACATACCTTTTACCTACCCATAAGCTTAAATAGTCTTGATCGTGAGGGTGTGAGATTGTTGTGTCCCCGTGACTCACAGATAACTTCCAAAACCAGTTTGCAGGTGTCGATGAAACCGTGCAGGTGACGCAACCGAGCTCAAGGAGGAGCTCGATGAAGATCTCGTTCATTGCGTTGTTTCGTTGCAGTTGATTAGTAGTGGAGTCCAGTTGGGGCGATCGGGGATCTGTAGCATTAGGGGTAGTCTTCTTTTATTTTGGTTCCGTAGTCAGACCTTGTTTGTATCTGGATGATGTAATGCTTTATTCATGTATTGTGTGAAGTGAAGATTGTAAGCCAACTCTTTACCTCTTTCTTATTCAGTACATGGGATGTGTAAAGATTACCCCTCTTGCGACATTGCCTTCAATGCGGTTATGCCTCTAAGTCGTGCTTCGACACGTGGGAGATATAGTCGCATCGAGGGTGTTACAATTGGTTTTGACCACTATGTCATCCATATAAGCTTCCATATTTCTATGTAGCTGGGGCTCAAAACCAATTCGGACCGCCCTTGCGAATGTCGAGCCAACACTCTTCAACCCGAAAGGCATCCGTAAAAAGCAATATGTACAACATGGGGTGATGAACGTTGTATTCTCTTCCTCTTCCTTTGCCATGAAGATCTGGTGGTAGCCCGAGTAGGCATCGAGGAATGATAACAGATCGCACCCGTCCGTGGAGTCAACAATCTGGTCAATGCGCGGCAACAGGAAGGGGTCCTTAGGACAAGCCTTATTGATATCTGTGTAATCAATACACAGCCTCCACTTACCGTTAGTCTTGCGCACCACCACCGGATTGGCCAATCACGTCGGATGGAGCACTCCTCTCACCAAGCCCATCGCTTCCAATTTCCTGATCTCCTCTATGATGAATTCCTGCCATTCCAAAGCTTGCTTGCTGACCTTCTTCTTGACGGGTCGTGCATGGGGACAGACAGCACGGTGGCACTCAATCACTTCCCTGGGAACGCTGGGTATGTCGGATGCTTGCCATGCAAACACATCGACATTCACCCACAGGAAAGTGACGAGCGCGCTTTCCTATTTGCTGTCGAGGGTGGAGCTTATGGTGAACGCTCCTCCCATGCCATCCTCCTTGAAGGACACCCTCTTGGTCTCTGGTGGTGCAACTCTGGATTTCTTGCCCTTGCCGGAGGAGCTCTCTGGCACGTCCTTAACGGTAGCACAACACTCTGAAGAGGTGTGCTTGCCAGAGTGGGTGCGAGAGGTCTTGCCGGTCTTCTTCTTCGCACCTGGGGCTTCAGTGGCAGGAGCAAGTGCCTTAGCGGCAGCTGCTGCAACTGCTTCTCGATAGAGTTTGTCAGCGCAGATCAACCCGTCCTTCCTGTCGGAGGGGATGGTGATGATGGTCATCGTCCCAGGCATCTTCAACGTGTTGTAGGCGTAGTGCGATGCCGCCATGAACTTGGCTAGTGCCGGGCGGCCGAGGATCCTGTTGTAGGGCAAGGGAATCTCGGCTACATCAAAGACAAATCTTCTCTGTCCTATAGTTCAACTCACCTCCAAACGTCACATGCAGCATGATCTTCCCCTTCGGCTTGCTCCTTCCCAGGTTGACCCCTTGAAACGTGCCTGTTTCCTTGAGGTCTCCATCAGGAATTTGCAGCCTTTTGATCACAACGGGTGAGATCAAGTTCAGACCGGCCCCGCCATCAACCAACATCTTGTTCACCTTGAGGTTGCGTCTCGTTGGTAAGACCAACAACGACGAACACCCGACCGCAGTTGTGCGGTCAGGGTGGTCCTCGGCGTCAAAGATGAGGGGTGTGCTGGACCACTGAAGTGGCCTCTGAGCGTCGAACAAGGGCTCCGCTGCTGTGACCTCACGCGCCCACTGTTTGAGCTGGCGGTGAGAAGTATGCAGCGAGGCACCACCATCGATGCACATGGCCTCCGTAGCCTTCTGGAACTCATGCTCATCGGACTCATCGTCCTCTTCATGATCATCGTCTTCTTGTTTCTTGTCGGGCCCCCGAGCGGGCCTCTCTTGCTGGTTATCCTTGCCGCGGTGACCTCCTTGGCCGCCACGCTTCTTGCCGGATCCTTCGGCACCATCCTGAGCCTTCTCCTTGTCCTGCCTCTCATATTCATCTTTTTGCTTTTCAGCAAGCAACTCAACTTGTCAGCAGTTCTAGAGGTCGTGGCCCTTGGTGCTGTGGATCTTGCAGTACTGCTTGTCGGAGCCCCCTTGCTTGTCGGCACCCTTGCCGGGGTCGTCTGCCTTGGCCTTCTTGGCGGCGTTGGTGTCGCCGGATCCCTCGACAGCAAGCACGGTCTTGTCCTTGCATTTCCTGTTGCGATGTCGGCCCTTCTTCGTCAGGGCGGCAGTGTCTTCATCGGTAGAGTCGGTTTCCGCACCGGCGTCTTTACCGGGGTACTTCCTTCCCTCTTCAGCCCGGGTGCATCTATCGGCCAGAACGTAAAGTTCGGCCATGTCCTTGACCTTGTTCATTGCCAGCTCTTCACGCATCTTGCGGTTACGCACATTCTGATGGAATGCGCTGATCACGGCGGCAGGATGAACATCTGGGATGTTGTATTGCACTTGGCTGAACCTCTGTATGTAGTTGCGTAGGTTTTCACCTTCCTTCTGGGGAATGATATGCAAATCACTCGCCTGGCCATGAGCTTGGTGGCCTCCAGTGAACGCACCAACGAACTCGTGGCATAGATCTGACCAAGAAGAAATGAAATCCGCCGGCAAGTGCATCAACCAACACATGACATTGGGTTTCAGGGCCAACGGGAAGTAATTGGCAAGCACCTTGTCATCACGAGCTCCAGCAGCTTGCATTGCGATGGTGTAGATGCTGAGGAACTCTAACAGGTGGGTCTTGATGTTGTACTTCTCGCCGACGTCGGGCTTGAACGTGCGGTGGGACGGCCACTGGAACTGCCGCAGCCCACGGGTAAAGGCTAGGCAACCCACCTCGTAAGGTAGGCCGCCGGAGCCTCATGGTGCTGGGTGGTCCATAGCAGGCCCCGCCCGCCTGTCTGACTGGTGGCGCGTATCGCACCGGTGCTCGATGGTGGTTCGAGCGTCTTCATGGGAGCGCTCCCGAAGAACCTAGCATTGGTCGCGGTGGGTCCGTGGGTTAGACGACGCTATGGAAATGTCATCACAAGCATCATCACGATGGACCGACATCCGCGGTGGCTGGTGTGGAAGAGGATAGTGCACCGTAGCCGCGGCGCCTCCGGCCCCTCCACCGCCAGCATGCAGTGGCTCGATGGAGCGCCGGCCTGAGGGCCCCGCCGTCCGTGACTCGTCTTTATTGGCGACGCCGACGAGGTTTCGGATAGTGGCTCTCCACTCGTCGAGCTTCTCCGCAACGGGTGGGAAGTCGAGGAGCAGCTGCGGGCGCGCCAAGGCTTCTACTGGCGTGGGTGGCAGCGAAAGCTGTGTGGACCATGGCGCGCTTCGACTTATAACCACATTAGAAGGAGCTCTGTCATGGCCCAGCGGCTGCGCGCCATCTTCGCCAGCACTTCGGCGGGCATGCTGGCCTCCTTCATCCCGCGGATGATGCATAGGACTCTTCCCACAGCGGCGTCCAGGGTCACCGGTGTGGTGACGCTGCTCATCACGCACAACCTGGGAAGAGCGCGCTGTGGGCACCGGAGTGGGTGTCTTGGAGGTCGCCGCGCCGCCCGCGGGTGGTACGGCGACGCCCCTGGAGGGTCCCGCACCGCATGCGGGGGGTCCAGCTCCATCTCTGGATTTCACAGCATGCGGCCCGTCACCTTGCGCACGAACGACGCCGCTCGCCAGGCTCTGACTGCCAGATCGATGTTGGTGCTCGCGGGTCGCGCCTCAGGTTCTGTCCGCGACCGGCCCGCTGCTCGCCCACACTAGTACGGGCCGTCCGGCTCCTGACGAACCGACCACCGTGGCCGCCATCTTCTAGGGAGCCATGACGATCAAAACCTGCTAGGCTGACTGCCAGACCAGATTTTCACAACCGCGCCCCCTACCTGGCGCGCCAGAGATGTCGGTGGGAACGACACCTATGGGGTCACTGGGATCCCTTCTACGGTAGGTGGATGTGGGATTGTGAGAAGAGTGGGTCTGACAGGGAGCACACGGATCGTTTACCCAGGTTTGGGCCGTGAAGATGCGTAATACCCTAGTCCTGCTTTGGTGGATGTATTTGAGTGTTCTTGTGTTCTTGAGCTAGCTACGCGGTGCAACTTGCCCGAAAAAGCCGAATCCCCCTCCTGTTCGCCTCGGGCCTCCTTTTATAGGCAAAAAGGGGTCGCCACAGTGGCACACACGAGGTGGAAAGGTCTACAGTCGATGAGCCGGACAAACGCATTTAATGCGCTGCCAGCGTGCCCCTTGCTTTATCGGGGACGCCAGGGAAGCACGTCCCAGTTGTCGCTGCCTCGCCTGGCCTTGACACGCGTCTGAGCTGACGGGGCATCGTGGTGCCACGTTGGCTGGCTGCTGGGCTGGCGCGGTGGTGGAGCCTTCAGGAAGACTTGCATGCCACCACGCAGGAGCTTTTTGGGTTGGTGTAGAGGCCGCACGTCGCCACGCAGGCGCCTGCTCAACTGGCTGAGCTGGCTGCTGCATGGGGACGGCGGTGGAGTCTTGGCTGGCGCAGGCCTGGCAGTGGCCCTGCTGATGCCCTCGGCAAGGGTCTTGCCGGGGGCCCGGCAAGGGTCTTACCGTGGCGTTGTTGTCATCCCCGGCAAGAGTCTTGCCGGGGGTCTTGTGGATTTCCTCGGCTAGGATCCTGCCGAGGGTCGCCGTCTTCTGGTCCTCATCTGAACTCATATGTTTATGATCTTGACGAAGATTTGCATGCCACCACAGAGGCGCCTCCTGAGCCTTGGCTCCAATGTAGTTGATTTGGTCAGAGCCTGTAGGCTCAAAGGTGGCTCGCTCGGCTGGTGTTGGACAAGTTGCCCCAACAAGGCCCTTGCTGGGGCTGCGGAGGCTGCCTCGGCAAGGATCTTGCCGAGGGAGTCCACCTCACCCTCTTGCTCTCCTACGCTTTTGGTCTTGGGGTTGCCTTGGTTGTCTTGTGCTTCGGCTTCTCTCCGGCTTCCCTCCTCTGCCCTGCTAAGTGTGGCGACGGCGCATGGCTCTGACTGCCCGTGCACAAGTAAAGGGGTCAAAAGGAGAGCCCCTACTTTTGTACACTGACACCCAAGCTTAGTTGGTTGCTCATTTTTGGATAATAGCTTGGGATTCCGGGGCATCACCAAGCTTAGGCTCTTCTACTCCTTATTCCTTCATCCATCGTAAGATAACCCAAAACTTGAAAACTTCAATCACATAGAACTCAACAAAACCTTCGTGAGATCCGTTAGTATAAGAATAATAAATCACTACTATAAGTGTTGTATCAAACCAATTCATATTTTGTTCTTGCATTATATCTACTCTATTCAAACTTTTCTATGGTAAAAACTCATCAAAGAAAACCATAGAGCCATCAAAATAAGCAGACAACACAAAGAAAACAAAATCTGTCAAAACAGAATAGTGTGTAGCAATCTGACTATTTTGAATACTTCTGTAACTGAAATAATTCCAAAAAAATAGGACGGCCTGAGTAAATTGTATACTGATCTACTGCAAGTGGAATGGGTATTTTATTGCTCTCTGATAAAAAATGATAATTATTTTCGTGAACACAAAAGTTTTTTGTTTTTCAGCAAGATCAAACAACTATCACCCAAGAAGATCCTAAAGGCTTTACTTGGCACAAACACTAATTAAAACATTAAAAACACAATCATAAGAGTAGAATAATTGTGCTAACCTTCAAAAACAGGAAGCAAAAATCAAAAATAAATTTTATTCATTGGGTTGCCTCCCAACAAGCGCTATAGTTTTACGCCCTTAGCTAGGCATAAAGCAAGGATCTAAGTTTTGTTATATTTGGTTCGAGATCCATAAGATGCCCTCATGATTGATTCATATGGTGGCCTAATTATTGTTCCAGGAAGTGTTCTATACCCTTCCTCAAAGGATATTGGAACTTAATATTGCCTTCTTTCATGTCAATCATGGCATCAATAGTGCGTAAAGACGGTCTACCAAGAATAATTGGACAAGAAGGATTGCAATCAATATCAAGAACAATAAAATCTATGGGCACATAATTCCTATTTGCAATAATAAGAACATCATTAATTCTTACCATAGGCTTTTTAATAGTAGAATCCGCCAAATGCAAATTCAAAGAACACTCTTCAAGATAGGTAAGACCAAGCACATCACATAAAGATTTTGGAATAGTAGAAACACTAGCACCCAAGTCACATAAAGAAAAACACTCATAATTTTTAATATTTACTTTGATAGTAGGTTCCCACTCATCATGCAATTTTAGGAATTGAAACTTCTAATTCCAACTTTTGTTCTAAAGCTTTCATCATAGCATCATATGTTTAGTAAAAGCTTTATTTTGTTCATAAGCATGGGGTGAATTTATCATGGATTGCAACAAATAAATACAATCAATCAAATAGAAACTATCATAATTAAAGTCTTTGTAATCCAAAAGAGTGTGCACATCACTAGCTAAAGTTTTGACCTCTTCAAACCCACTTTTATCAATTTTCTCAGCAAGATTCTCACCCTCTGAAATATTGGGACGCCTTCTACCTAAAGTTGACTCTTCTCCAGTCCCTTTTTCGTCAATATTAACTTTACTAAACAAGGAATCAATGGAATAAAGACCAATCATTTTAAGATCTTCACCACTTTTGCGAAAGAAATCACTAGAAAATTCTTTTTCTAAAAATTCTATTTTAGCTCTAAGCATAGCGGTTCTTTTCTTACTTTCATCCATAGAAACATAAAGAGCTTTAATTGATTCATCCACTTTAGGCACAAAAAATTTCATCTTGAGATTTTCCACATCATGAGCAATTCTATCAACATTTCTAGACAAATCATCAATCTTACTCAACTTTTCTTCTATGGAAGTGTTGAAAACTTTTTGTGTATTGATAAATTCTTTAATATTGTTCTCAAGATCAGAGGTGTTCCTATTATTATTATAAGATTGATTTCCATATGAGTTACCATAATTATTAGAGGAATTACTAGGGAAAGGCCTATGATTAAAATTACCTCTATAAGCATTGTTGTTGAAATTATTGCGAGAAATACAATTCACATATATGGCATTACTATTTTTCTCAATTAAAGTAGACAAAGGCATATCATTAAGATCAATAGGAGCACTTCTACTATCAACCAATTTCACAAGAGCATCAACTTTTTCACTCAAAGAAGAAACTTCTTCAACAGAATTAACTTTTCTACTAGTAGGAGCTCTTTTGATATGCCATTGCTAATAATTTGCCTTAATATTATCAAGCAATTTGGTGGCTTCACCCAAAGTAATTTCCATAAAAGTACCACCCGCAGTGGAATCTAAAAGATTACGAGAAACAAAATTCAACCCCGCATAAAAATTTTGTATGATCATCCAAAGATTTAACCCATGAGTTGGGAAATTCCTTACCACCATTTTCATCCTTTCCCAAGATTGTGCAACATGCTCATGTTCAAGTTTCTCAAAATTCATGATCTGGGTTCTAAGGGAAATAATTTTTGTGGGTGGAAAATACTTAGTGATAAAAGCATCTTTGCACTTATTCCAAGAATCAATACTATTGCGCGGCAAAGAAGAGAACCAATTTTTTGCAGAATCACGCAAAGAAAACAGAAATAATTTCATCTTGACCACATCATTGTCCACATCTTTTTTCTTTTGCATATCGCATAATTCCAAGAAGGTATTAAGATGGGATGCGGCATCCTCATTAGGAGTACCAGAAAATTGGTCTTTCATGACAAGATTCAGCAAAGCAGTATTAATATCACAAATCTCCGGAAGCAGAGTGCCGATAAAATCATTGTTGTTGGTATTTGAGAAGTCACATAACTTGGTGTTGGCTTGATTCATGATGACCACACAACAAGATTGCATTCAGAAACAGATCCGGCAAGAAAACGGCGAATGGAAAAGAGGGGCGAATAAAACGGCAATTTTTTGTGAAGTGGGGGAGAGGAAAATTAGAGGCAAATGGTAAATAATGTAAATTGCAAGGAGATGAGATTAGTGATTATGAACATGGTATATGTTGAAGATCCTCCCCAGGAACGGCGCGAGAAATTCCTTTTGATGTCACTTGAAGCTACGTCGGTATTTCCCTAAAGAGGAAGGGATGCCGCAGCACAGCGGCGGTAGGTATTTCCCTCAGATGTGAAATCAAGGTTATCGAACCAGTAGGAGAACCAAGCAACAAAACGTAAATAGCACCTGCACACAAATAACAACTTCTCGCAACCCGACGTGTTAAAGGGGTTGTCAATCCCTTCCGGGGTACGGCGCCTCAAGATAGGCAAACAGACGTGAGGTAAATTTGTAGTAGATTGATAGATTGAACACCAAATAAATAAATGATAATAAATTTCAGCAAAGTATTTTTGGGCTTTTTGATTAATAGATCTAAAAATAAATGCAAAGGAAAATAGATCGCAAAGGCAAATAATATGAGAAAGAGACCCGGGGCCGTAGGTTTCACTAGTGGCTTCTCTCGAGAAAAATAGCAAACGGTGGGTGAACAAATTACTGTTGGAAATTGATAGAACTTGAAATACTCATGACAATATCTAGGCAATGATCATTACATAGGCATCACATCCAAGATTGGTACACCGACTCCTACCTGCATCTACTACTATTACTCCACACATCGACTGCTATCCAGCATGCATCTAGTGTATTAAGTTCATGGAGAAACAGAGTAATGCAATAAGAGTGATGACATGATGTAGACAAGATCTATCTATGTAGAGATAGACCCCATCGTTTTATCCTTGGTAGCAACGATACATACATGTCGGTTCCCCTTCTGTCGCTGGGATCAAGCACCGTAAGATCGAACCCACTACAAAGCACCTCTTCCCATTGCAACATAAATAGATCAAGTTGGCCAAACAAAACCTAAATATCGGAGAAGAAATATGAGGCTATAAGCAATCATGCATAAAATAGATCAAAGAAACTCAAATACTTTCATGGATATAAAAAGATAGATCTGATCATAAACTCAAAGTTCACCGATCCCAACAAACACACCGCAAAAGAGTTACATCATATGGATCTCCAAGAGACCATTGGTATTGAGAATCAAGAGAGAGAGAGAGAGGAATCCATCTAGCTACAAACTACAGACCCGAAGGTCTACAAAGAACAACTCATGCATCATCGGAGAGGCACCAATGGAGGTGGTGAACCCCATCCAAGATGGTGTCTAGATTGGATCTGGTGGTTCTGGACTCTGCGGCGGCTGGATCAATATTTTGTTGACTCCGCTAGGTTTTTGGGAATATTGGGGTATTTATAGAGCAAAGAGGCGGTCCGGGGGCACCCGAGGTGGGCACAACCCACCAGGGCGCGCTTGGGCCTCCTAGCGCGCCCTAGTGGGTTATGCTCCCCTCAGGGCACCCCCAAGGCGCAGCCAGGGCCCGTGGTGTTCCTTCTGGCCCGCAAAAAAATTCCATAAAGTTTCGTTGCATTTGGACTCCGTTTGATATTGATTTTCTGCGATGTAAAAAACATGGAAAAAATAGCAAGTGGCACTTGGCACTATGTCAATAGGTTAGTACCAAAAAATGATATAAAATGATTATAGAACATCCAAGATTCATAATATAATAGCATGGAACAATAAAAATTATAGATATGTTGGGGACGTATCAAGCACCTGGAGGAGCAGGAGGAGCAGATCATGGTGTAGCGGGCGGAGTAGGAGGCGCTTCTCGAGTCATACTGCTCCACCCGCGAGGCGCTCTTCGGTGAGATCTACGATGAGGCGAAGGACAATGCCAACTCTGCCGAGGCCCCGACCCACTGGCACCGAGGTGGAGGACTTCGTCAGCTATGGCGAGGCCCTATTCCGCCGAGGCCTCGCCCCGCTAACAACGAGGCAGAGGACATCGCCGACTCCACCGAGGCCCCGCCCTGCCGGCAACGATGGGGAGGATTTCCCCTGCTCTGCCGAGGCACAACCCCACTGGCAATGAGGCAGAGGACATCTCCTACTCGAACGAGGCCGCGCCCCGCCGCCAACGAGGCCGCACCACACAGAAAACAAGGAAGAATATAAGAAGGTAGGTCGTCGCCGCTCGGGTCCAAGTAAGGCCACCACTCCCATCCTCCTGTTGAAGCCAAGCATGGCGGGTTGAACATTGACGGCTAATTAGCTGCTTGGCGGTGATGTGGAGTTGGACAGCTTTACTTCCTGTGTCTCCAGAGGAGGAGCTGGAGGAGAAGCTTGTATTCTTGAGGCTCGTCTGAATATGGGGAAAGGGGGCACGAGATCATAGATTAGGTTAGTCAATTATACCTCCAGCGCACCCCTTTTTAGTTGAAGAATATATGAAATGTAATGAAATCCGGCCGTGTATGAGCAAATTTAGTCCTATTTGTTTGAATTCTTGTATCACTGGCATTAGATGAACATGCAAAACAATACTTACTAGCATTATTCTCAGGACGCATGGTGAAAACCTCGTTTGCAGTAGTTTGAAACGTACAAAAAGTTTGAGCGGCTTTTTAGCATGCCTGTACATTGCAATCAAACTCACAAGCCTGGCAATTCATAGAGAACATTCAAAACAATCGATGATTATGCACATGAATGATTCACACGTCAGAACAAATATTTACTTCACAACTAAAGAATAAATAAAAATTGATCGATGCTACTGATGGGAAAGGGCATCCCATTCCAAAATATCAAACGCATGTCTTCTTGCTAACTTCAATGAGCAAAATTTGACAAGGTTGTCCTATTCCAAAATATCAAATGCATTTCTGTTTGCGTACATCAATGAGCAAACTTTGACAATGTTTTCCCATTCCAAAGTATCAAATGCCTATGATTGTGGAATGGGCGGGGTTTGCCATCAGTTGACACATTGATATGTCACCTCGTGCTAAATAAACCAGTTGTTCTTTTTGTATAGTTCTACTGAAATCAACCATCTTCGTGCGTGGCTTGTAGGATTTCTCCTTTATATGTTGCAATGCCTTGAACATACCGACACCTCCTTTCCTGTAGCTAATTTTGTGGCTGGACGTTGATACGTCCATTTTGCATCATGTTTACCTACTGTTATTTATAATGTTTTTATGCATAATAATGCTTTTTGGAGTAATTCTAATGCCTTTTCTCTCATAATATGCAAGGTTCACACAAAGAGGGAGAATACCGGCAGTTGGAATTCTGGACCTGAAAAAGCTACGTCAGGCCACCTATTCTGCACAACTCCAAATGAGCTGAAACTTCACAGAGATTTTTTATGGAGTATATAAGAATTATTGGAGCAAATAACTACCAGAGAGGCCCACCAGGTTGGCACAACCCACCTGGGCGCACCAGGGAGCCCAGGCGCACCCTAGTGGGTTGTGCCCTCCTCGGACCACCTCTG
>NC_041386.1:251571519-251613649 GCF_002162155.2 Triticum dicoccoides | reverse complement strand
ATAAGGAGTTGACTTTCATGATGAAGCGCCGCCGTCTCGAGGCGGAACTTGGGCCGGAGCACTTTTCCCACCGGCGGAGCGATTCCGCCAGGGGAACTTCCCTCCCGGATGGGGAAATCACCGTCATCATCATCACCAACAACTTTGCCATCTTGGGGAGGGAAATATCCATCAAAATCTTCAACAACACCATCTCCTGTCAAACCCTAGTTCATCTCTTGTGTTCAATATTTGTGCAGGAACCTTAGGTTGGTGCTTATGGGTGACTAGTAGTGTTGATTACATCTTGTAGTTGATTACTATATGGTTTATTTGGTGGAAGATTATATGTTCAAATCCATTATGCTATTTAATAACCCTCTGATATGGAGCATGATTATCATTTGTGAGTAGTTACATTTGTTCTTGAGGTCACGGGAGAAATCTTGTTGCATGTAATCATGTGAATTTGATATGTGTTCAATATTTTGATGGTATGTATGTTGCGATTCCCTTAGTTGTGTCACGTGAATATTGACTACATGGCACGTCACCTTATTTGGGCCTAAAGGAATGCATTGTGGAGTAGTTATTAGATGATGGGTTGCCAGAGTGACAGAAGCTTAAACCCTAGTTTATGCGCTACTTCGTAAGGACTGATTTGGATCCAAAAGTTTAATGTTATGGTTAGATTTATTCTTAATAATTTTCTCGTAGTTGCGGATGCTTGCGAGGAGGTTAATCATAAGTAGGAGGTTTTTTCAAGTAAGCACAGCACCTAAGCACCGGTACACCCACATATCAAATTATCAAAGTAGCGAACACAAATCAAACCAACATGATGAAAGTGACTAGATGAAATTCATGTGTACCCTTAAGAACGCTTGGCTTATCATAAGAGACTATTTTTTCATGTGCTTTGCCTCAAAAGGATTGGGCTACCTTGCTGCACTTTTGTTACCATTGTTGTTACTTGCTCGTTACAAATTATCTTGCTATAAAACTACTCGTTACTTATAATTTCAGTGCTTGCACAAAATACCTTGCTGAAAACCGCTTGTCATTTCCTTCTGCTCCCTGTTGGGTTCGACACTCTTACTTATCAAAAGGACTATGATTGATCCCCTATACTTGTGCGTCATCAAGGTTCTTTTCTGGCGCCGTTGACGGGGAGTGAAGCGCTCTCGGTAAGTGGAAATCGGTAAGGAAATATTATTACTACGTGCTGAATTTTATTGTTACTTGTTACTATGGAGAAAAATCCTTTGAGGGGTTTGTTCGAGGTATCTTCACCTCTACTGGAACCAAAATTAGTTTCCCCTCAACCTACTGCACCTACTGAAAATATTGGTAAAGAAATTCCTTCGGGTATGATAGAACAACTACTAGCTAATCCTTATGCAGGAGATGGAACCAAACATCTGGATATGCACTTGATATATGTGGATGGAATTTGTGGATTATTTACGCTTGCAGGTTTACCCGGAGATGAAGCTAAGAAGAAGTTTTCCCTTTATCTTTGAAGGGAAAATCATTGGCATGGTATATGATATGCGATGATATTGGATCATGGAATTGGAATTGGTTGAAATTGGATTTCACCAAAAAAATATCCTATGCATCTAGTTTATCGTGATCGGAATTACATATATAATTTTTGGCCTCGTGAAGGAGAAAGTATCGCTCTAGATTTGAGCTCTCAAGAGAAATTATTATTCAAAAAATTTATGCTATGCTTTCTCGAGATGATCAATCCATGCTTGATACTTCTTGTACTAGTTCTTTTATAAAGAAGACTACTGAATTCATGTGGGATCATTTAGAAAGAATTAAAAGCAACTCTGAAGATTGGGGACTCGACGAAGGTAAAGAGTCAGGTATTAAGCTTAAGTATGATTGTGTTAAATCTTTTATGAATAGCAATGCCTTTCAAAAGTTTAGCATTAAATATGGACTTGACTCTGAGATAGTAGCCTCCTTTTTTGAATCATTTGCTACTCATGTTGATCTCCCTAAGGAGAAGTGGTTTAAATATCGCCTACCTATCAAAGAAGAAATTAAAGAACCGGTATTAGCTAAAGATGAAACTATTATTTATAATGTCGATCCAGTTGTTCCTACAGCTTATATTGAAAAACCACATTTCCCTGTTAGGACAAAGGAACATGCTAAATTTTCAACTGTGGTCAATAAAATTTATATAAGAGCACCTAAACCTGCTGAACAAATCAAAGTAGAACCTAGTGTTGCTATGGTTAAAGATCTCCTAGTAGAAAATTTAGATGGGCATGTTATTTACTTCTGTGATGAAGCTACTAGAATTGCCAAGCCTGATGAAAAAGATAAACATAGACCTATTATTGGCATGCCTGTTGTCTCAGTCAAAATAGGAGATCACTGTTATCATGGTTTATGTGAGTTAGGTGCTAGCGTGAGTGCTATTCCTTTTACCTTATATCAAGAAATTATGAATGGCATAGCACCAGGTAAAATAGAATACATAGATGTTACTATTAAACTTGCTATTAGAGACACCATCACACCACGTGGGATTGTTAGAGATGTTGAAGTCGTGCGTGGGAAAATAAAATATCCCACTGATTTTCTTGTTCTTGGTTCCCCACAAGATGACTTTTGTCCTATTATCTTTAGTAGACCTTTCTTAAACACCGTTAATGCTAAAATAGATTGTGAGAAACAAATTGTTGGTGTTAGTTTTTGTGATGAGTCTCATGAGTTTAATTTTTCTAAGTTTAGTATAAAGCATCATAAGAAAGAATTAACTAGTAAGGATGAAATAATTGGTCTTGCTTCTATTGGCATGCCTCCTACTGATCCACTGGAACAAAATTTGCTAGACCCTGAAAACGATATGCATATGCATGAAACAAATGAGATAGATAAAAATTTCTTTGAACAAGGACCCCTACTTAAACACAATTTGCCTATTGAAACTTTAGGAGGTCCTCCTCCACCTAAAGGTGATACTGTTTTTGAATTGAAACAATTGCCAGACACTTTGAAATATGCTTATCTTGATGAGAAAAAGATATATCATGTTATTATTAGTGCTAACCTTTCAGAACATGAAGAAGAAAGATTATTGAAAATTCCGAAGAAGCACCCAGTCGCTATTGGATATACTCTTGATGATCTTAGGGGCATTAGTCCCACTCTCTGTCAGCACAAGATTAATAGACCCTGATGCTAAACCCGTTGTTGATCACCAACGACGTTTAAATCCTAAATGAAAGAAGTGGTAAGAACTGTAATACTGAAGCTTCAGGAAGCAGGTATAATTTAACCCATAGCTGACAGTAGATGGGTAAGTCTTGTTCATTCTGTCCCTAAGAAGGGAGGTATTACTGTTGCTCCTAATGATAAAAATGAACTTATTCCACGAAGAATTGTCACTGGGTATAGAATGTTAATCGATTTTAGAAAATTAAATAAAGCAACTAGAAAAGATCATTACCCTCTACCTTTTATTGATCAAATGCTAGAAAGACTTTCCAAGCACACACACTTTTGTTTCCTAGATGGATATTCTGGTTTCTCTCAAATACCTGTTTCACAACTTGATTAAGAGTAAACCACCTTTACTTGTCCTTTTGGAACTTATGCTTATAGACATATGCCTTTTGGTTTATGTAATGCACCTACTACCTTTCAAAGATGAATGACTGCTATATTCTCTGATTTTTTTGAAAAGATTGTTGAGCTTTTCATGGATGATTTTTCCGTTTATGGAACTTCTTTTGATGATTGCTTAAGTAACCTTGATCAAGTTTTGTAGATATGCGAGCAAACTAATCTTGCCTTGAATTGGGAGAAGTGCCACTTTATGGTTAATGAAGGTATTGTCTTGGGACATAAAATTTCTGAACGAGGTATTGTGGTGGATAAAGCTAAAGTTCATGCCATTGACAAAATGCCATGTTCTAAAGATATCAAAGGTGTTCGTAGTTTCCTCGGTCATGCTGGTTTCTATAGGAGATTTATTAAAGACTTCTCTAAAATTTCTAGGCCTCTTACAAATCTTTTACAAAAGGATGTTCCATTTGTTTTTGATGATGATTGTGTAGATGCCTTTGAAGCACTTAAGAAAGCCTTAGTTTCTGCACCTATTGTTCAACCACCTGATTGGAACTTGCCTATTGAAATTATGTGTGATGCTAGTGACTATGATGTTGGTGTTGTGTTAAGACAAGGAGTTGATAAAAAATTAGATGTCATTCATTATGCTAGTAAAACTCTAGATAGTGCCCAATGCAATTATGCTACTACTGAAAAAGAATTCTTAGCAGTTGTGTTTCCTTGTGATAAATTCAGGTCTTACATTGTTGATTCCAAAGTAATTTTTCACACCAATCATGCTGCTATTAAATATCTCATGGAAAATAAAGATGCTAAACGAAGACTCATTAGGTGGGTTCCTTTGTTCCAAGAATTTCACTTACATATCACCGATAGAAAAGAAGCTAAGAACCCCGTAGCTGATAACTTGTCTAGGTTAGAGAATATTATTGATGACCCACAACCCATTAATGATAGTTTTCCTGATGAACAATTAGCTGCAATAAATGTTTCTCATAATATGCCTTGGTATGCTTACTATGCTAATTATATTGTTGCTAAATACATACCACCTAGTTTCACATACCAAAAAAAGAAAAGAAAATTCTTCTATGATTTAAGAAATTACTTTTGGTATGACCCACATCTTTATAAATAAGTAGTAGATGGTATTATTAGACATTGTGTACCTGAGCACAACAAATCTTACAGAAGTGTCACTCTGAAGCTTATGGAGGGTGTCATGCAGGAGACAGAATTGCTCACAAGGTATTGCAATCTGGTTTCTATTGGCCTACTCTCTTCAAGGATGCCCATAAGTTTGTTTTATCTTATGATGAATGTAAAAGAATCGGTAATATTGGTAAGCGTCAAGAAATGCCTATGAATTAATCAATTGTTGTTGAACCATTTGATGTTTGGGGTTTTGATTACATGGGACCTTTTCCATCCTCTAATGGGTATACACATATTTTAGGTGCGGTTGATTATGTTACTAATTGGGTGGAAGTGTGATAGCCTGGCTTATTAGGGATGATAGACTACTCATATCAATAAGGAATTCCTTCTTTTCCGGGAGCCCATTCGGATAGAACTCCAAAGTTAAGCATGCTCGGCTTGGAGTATTTTCAGGATGGGTGACCGGCCGGGAAGTTGCTCCCGGGTGCGCACAAGTGAGGACAAAGTGCGCAGAAAAGACTAGTATTGATCTGTGGGGCCAGTCTAGATCCCGCCAGCAGTAACGACCACCGGCGGGTGTGTCCGGGGCGTTACAAGTTGGTATCAGAGCCGACCCTCGCGGTTACACGGATGTTTGCGGACAGGTGTGCGGTCATGTTGTTCATGACGTTTGTGACCCGTCGTGGCACATGGCATGGCACATGTACCAAACTAGAAGCACAGACGTATGTGCCAAGAGGGAACGTTCGTGTGGCCCGACGAGGACGTCGGTTCTTCTGAGTGGGGGTGTATGTGATAGCCTGGCTTATTAGGGATGATAGACTACTCATATCAATAAGGAATTCCTTCTTTTCCGGGAGCCCATTCGGATAGAACTCCAAAGTTAAGCGTGCTCAGCTTGGAGTAGTTTCAGGATGGGTGACCGACCGAGAAGTTGCTCCCGGGTGCGCACGAGTGAGGACAAAGTGTGCAGAAAAGACTAGTATTGATCTGTGGGGCCAGTCTAGATCCCGTCAGGAGTAACGACCACCGGCGGGTGTGTCCGGGGCGTTACAGGAAGCTATTCCAACTAGTAGTGTTGATCACAAGACTTCTATTAAAATGCTTAAGGAAGTTATTTTCCCAAGGTTTGGAGTCCCTAGATATTTAATGACTGATGGTGCTTCACACTTTATTCATGGTGCTTTCCATAAAATGCTTGCTAAGTATGATGTTAACCATAGAATTGCATCACCCTATCATCCTCAGTCTAGTGCTCAAGTTGAACTTAGCAATATACGAATGAAATTAATTTTACAAAAAACTGTCAATAGGTCCCAAAAGTATTGGTCTAAGAAATTAGATGATGCACTTTGGGCTTATAGAATAGCATATAAAAATCCTATGGGTATGTATCCTTACAAAATGGTTTATGGAAAAGCTTGTCATTTGCCTCTTGAGTTAGAATGTAAAGCATATTGGGCAATTAAAGAACTCAATTATGATTTCAAACTTGCCGGTGAAACGAGGTTATTTGATATCAGCTCACTAGATGAATGGAGAACCCAAGCTTATGAAAATGCGAAGTTATTTAAAGAAAAAGTGAAAAGATGGCATGATAAAAGAATCCAAAATCGTGAGTTCAAAGTTGGAGAATATGTTCTTTTGTACAACTCTCTTTACAGATTCTTTGCAAGAAAACTCCTTTCCAAATGGGAATGACCCTATGTTACCGAGGAGGTTTATCGGTCTAGAGCCATCAAAATAAATAATGGCGAAGGTACCAACCCTGAAGGTTGTCAATGGTAAAAGAATAAAACATTATATCTCAGGTATGCCCATTAAGGTTGAAAGCAATATTATCCAAACTATGACACCGGAAGAACACATAAAAGAAACCTTCAGGAACACTCCAGAATCGTGAAAAAAGAGGAGGTACGTGATACGGTAAGTAAATGGACTTCATAAAATCCGCAAAAATATTTTCTATCAGTTTTGGAATATATTAAAAATTAGGAAAATAAGAAACAATGAGGAAGGCACCACTGGTGGGCACAAGACACCAGGGCGCGCGTGGCAAGCCAGGCACGCCCAGGTGGGTTGTGCCCACCTCGGGTACCTTCCGGGCTCCGTTTTCTTGTTTCCAAAGATAAAAATATTCTTTAAATACCCCCCGAACCTATTGACCACCGTATTGCGAAGAAATCTTCTGTTATCTTTGCTTGGTGTTTTCTGACAGATCTAACTCATCATGGCCGCTTTGAGCTCCTCCAAGGACAAGTTCTTTGAGAACATCATCAACACATATTTGTGGGAGGTGATGCAGCGCGCTCAAGCTATCGAGATGTGTGAGGGGGTGCTCCACATCCGCGATGTCCAGGGCCCCGAAGGGACAGGAACCGTGGAGGCCAGGCTTGAAGCTATGGAGCAAGAGATCTTGAAATGCAAGGGGATGGTGGAACGTGGGCTCAATGCCAATCACCTCATGATCGCAGACTATATATACCCCTGATCTCAAGGTGGATGAGAAGTCCATGAAGGACATCGTCTTACCTTCAACGAGAAAATAAACTTCCTTCAAAGCCAGATCTACGATCTCCAAAACCAATTCTTTGAATAAGAGGCAAGATTTAAAGGTATGAGATTGGCTACCAGTTGCAGGACTCGCAAGACTCACTCCTCCTCTTATGACGATGTGCCCCTACCATGGAAACCTGAAGATAAGATCGCTACTTCATCATCACCACCTCCCTCTTCATCACCAATGAAGACTTGAGTATAGGGTATGGGCACTCCCCTTGGCTTGTGCCAATCTTGGGGGAGGTGTCCCTGTATCATATCAGCCCACTATCTTTTGCCTTTATTTATCTTGGTTCTATCCTCAGTTATCGTTTGCATTAGTTGAATAAAAGTTTAGGTTGATCCTTTCTTTTCGAGTGTTTGCTTACTGATATGTCCTTGTAATCGTGTGTGTGATATATAATAAAGTTAGTTTGAGTTTTGTTTTCTTTACTTTAGTGTTCAATAAAAAGAAAGGAAATAAATAGAAAAGATCATATGCTAATCTTATGGTAAGTAATGATATCACATAAGGAAGAGTATAAGTGGAAAACTTTATTACAGATTTACAAACAAAGCATTGGTCAATGATGCAATTTATGAAAGAATTAATAAGGGAAGAGAAGATTCACATGCAAATACACTATCTTGGACATATTTTGTGATTGTGATCCCATATCAAAATATTATATGCCGAAATTGTTGACATTTGACAAGGAATACAACATAATGATTTATGTTTGTTCATATTCACACAGAAGTTATATTGTCATAGATCCTTCAACATGTGGTGCTTGTCCCCCATCTTTGCTAGCCAAACATTCCGCACTAAGTAGAGATACTACTTGTGCATCCAAAAACCATTAAACCCAAATCTTGTTTTGAGAGTCGACCATACCTATCTATGGATTGAGTAACATCCTTCAGTAAGTTGTCATCAGTGCAATAAGGCAACAAGAATTGCTTCTAAAAGTGTTGGATCATTTAGTGTAAGAGAAAATTGAGCATTGTACAAACTTGTGATGGCAAACAATAAAAGAGACAGACTGCATAATAAAGGTTTCTATCATAAGGGGCAATATAATTTGACATTCTTTTGCACTAAGAGATTGAGCATACAAACAAAAAGCGCATGGCAACCTTTGCTTCCCTCTGTGAAGGACCTATCTTTTACTTTTATGTATTTACATTTATGCAAGAGTCAAAGTACTTCTCTGTATTCCTTTTTATTTTCTCCTTTGGCAAGCACCATGTGGTGAGGAAAGATCTATGCACATATATCCACTTGGATATGGGTAGCATGAGTTATTATTGTTGACATCACCCTTGAGGTGAATATGTTGGGTGGCAAATCTATAAGCCCCTATCTTTCTATGTGTCCTATTGAAACTTTTTGCTCATGTGTATGCGATGAGTGTTAGAAATCATAGAAGACTATATGATGGTTGAGTTTGTGGACTTGCCCAAAGGCTCCGATACGTTACCCTTCCTGAAAAGATGATGAATTGTAGTTGCAAAGTTGACTGAGAACATAGTTTTTTTATTTTCAATAGAGTTTATACTTTATACTTCGATGTTGTGATGGATTGTTAGTTATTGATGAGAACTTTATGATAAACGTTCTATGATAAAGTTTGTTGCTGTTATAATAATATACATGATCCTTCTATGACCATATTTTGTTTTTATCAACACCTTTCTCTCTAAGCATGTGGACATGTTTTTCAATTTTGGTTTTCTCTTGAGGACAAGCGAGGTCTAAGCTTGGGGGAGTTGATACGTCCATTTTGCATCATGTTTACCTACTATTATTTACAATGTTTTTATGCATAATAATGTTTTTTGGAGTAATTCTAATGGCTTTTCTCTCATAATATGCAAGGTTCACACAACGAGGGAGAATACCAGCAGCTGGAATTCTGGACATGAAAAAGCTACGTCAGGCCACGTATTTTGCACTACTCCAAATGAGCTGAAACTTCACGGTGATTTTTTATGGAATATATAAGAATTTTTGGAGCAAATAACTACTAGAGGGGGCCCACCGGGTGGGCACCACCCACCTGGATGCCCCAGGGACCCAGGAGTGCACTGGTGGGTTGTGCCCTCCTCGGACCACCTTCGGTGCCCCTCTTCTGGTATATAAGTCAATTTGACCTAGAAAAAATAAGGAGAGGACTTTCGAGACGAAGAGCCACTGTCTCGAGGCGGAACTTGGGCAGGAGCACTTTTGCCCTCCGACGGAGCGATTCCGCTGAGGGAACTTCCATCTCGGAGGGGCAACTCGTCGTTATCATCATCACCAACAACTCGCCTATCTTCGGGAGGGAAATCTCCATCAACATCTTCAACAGCACCATCTCCTCTCAAACCCTAGTTCATCTCTTGTGTTCAATCTTTGTACCAAAACTTTAGATTGGTGCTTGTGGGTGACTAGTAGTGCTCATTACATCTTGTACTTGATTACTATATTGTTTATTTGGTGGAATATTGTATGTTCATATCCATTATTCTATTTAATACCCCTCTGATCTTGAGCATGATTATCATTTTTGAGTGGATACATTTGTTCTTGAGGTCATGGGAGAAATCTTGTTGCAAGTAATCATGTGAATTTGATATGTGTTCAATATTTTGATGGTACGTATGTTGTGATTCCCTTAGTGGTGTCATGTGAATGTTGACTACATGTCACTTGACGTTATTAGGGCCTAAGGGAATGCATTGTGGAATAGTTATTAGATGATGGGTTGCGAGAGGGACCGAAGCTTAAACCTTAGTTTAACCACTACTTTGTAAGGGACTGATTTGGATCCAAATGTTTAATGCTATGGTTAGATTTATTCTTAATACTTTTCTCGTAGTTGCGGATTCTTGCAAGGGGGTTACTCATAAGTAGGAGGTTTGTTCAAGTAAGAACAACACCTGAGCACCGGTCCACCCACATATCAAATTATCAAAGTAGCGAACACAAATCAAACTAACATGATGAAAGTGACTAGATGAAATTCCCGTGTACCCTCAAGAACGATTTGCTTAGCATCAGAGACTGTTTTGGCATGTCCTTTGCATCAAAAGGACTGGGCTACTTTTCTGCACTTTTGTTACCATTACCGTTACTTGCTGGTTACAAATTATCTTGCTATCAAACTACTCGTTACTTACAATTTCAGTGCTAGCAGAGAATGCCTTGCTGAAAACCGCTTGTCGTTTCCTTCTGCTCCTAGTTGGCTTCGACACTCTTACTTATCGAAAGGACTATTATTGATCCACCATACTTGTGGGTCATGAGAGGTGGAGATGAATGATTCAATAACATTCGATGTATTGTGGATGATGAAGTATAATGGAGGGCACGAACCATCAGAACATTTTGTGTAGTTCCCATTCAAATCAAGCTGAGCATCCCTGTTTGCATAAATACAAAAAAGTGATTATTATAAAGCAAACTGTATTATGGATTTACACTTTAAATAGGCACCCTACATGATCCATGCAGAGCACACATTTACAAAAATGGAACTCACCGGAAAGAATCCTAAAACAACATTGTATTGGCCATACAGCAACAAAGATGGAGACTTGTGAGTCCTTCTGAGTTGAAGTTAGTTTGTTCTTGTGGGTAGTAATGTAATCATCCTTCAATTGCTCCCTTCTGATAAGAAGAGAGGCTTGGTTTCTTCATCCTGGCATAATCGGAACTAGGCACTTCATGTATTCCATATTCTTCTTCAGAGGAGGATGATCTTGTTCTGCAAAGACAAGAGAACAACTAAATGCTAGCATCCCTGTTTGCTCGTAAAAAGTAAAGGAAATATTTAAAACATCACAGATGAAGCACTTCTCGAGGAGAATACCACTTTATCATGACATTAGCTAAACAGTAGCACAGCACCAATAGAGATGACAAAGCTCAATCATATGGATGAAATCCGTGGGCCAGTAACAACCTTGGTCAGGAGGCTTATTGTGTAGAGCATACAGATGAAGCACTTCTCCAGAACTATCCGTTATTATCTATTGTGGTTGCCATGCTTACTATATACTCCTCGATTAGTCTAATATTTCTAACATCTTCTTGTGTAGTTCCACTAAAACATATGTTATCTTCAATCAAGATCCTTGTTTGCACAAGTAGAGATAATTATATATTACATTAAGAGCGACATCAAATCACAGTGACAAAACAATTTCTCATTCCAGCCACAGCAATAAATTAAGATGCAAAACTATATCATTACATGTGTCATCATAGTTCCAGTGCTTCATTATAGCACCAAGAGTTGATTTTTTTCTTCCGCTTGTTCTTCCCCTTCATCACCTGGTTCAATAACAGACAAGCTTTGCTTCAATGTAAGATTTTGCATGTCAATTAGGGAGCACAAGTATAGCACTAAACAACGATATTAATTTTTTTGATGACAATAGCAAAATATAGGCCAATTGTTGTGAAATATCATTATCTTACCTCAATGGGATATTACGGTGCGCATACAGATTGGAAGTCTGGTCTCCTTTTGTGCATTTCACTAAAATCAAAAAACATTACCGTATAAGTAGCACACATATGAAAGCACACTGCACAATCATGTGAAAGAATGCCAGTACTCACCTCTCATGATGCAAAAATCAAATAACACACAAGAAGAAGATCTGAAACAAATTTGCCAACACAAATAGGAAGTCACATCTCCTCTTGTGTAGTTCCACTAAGATCAAGCAATCAAGCAACGTTGTCGGCATGACATTTTGGTTGAACTACACAAAACACTCCTAAAACAGAAGTGTTTTGTGCAGTGTAACAAAAAGGTCGCAATAGCAACATGGTGAAGTGGATATATAACCATGTTTACACAGAGGTGCAAAGGAAACAATCACTGGTCAATAACGGTGGATGACACAAAAGCCCAGAAAAAGAAGCATCCAACTTATCTAAATGGGAAAGAAAGCAAGATAGTAGCATTTATCAAATAGTGGCATTGACTCATATTAACAGAGAGACTATATTAACAATAAAATTTGGTAAACATGCAATTTGCTTTTAACTATGGCATTGCTTCAACTTTCCAGTGGCATTATTAGATTAACAATAGCTAAAGAGGTGTATGGGACAGAGGATGCACAAGGACCATGTGCATCTACCGATGTATAAAGGGGTGATGCACAGTCTGTTGAAAGAAACAGCCAAGGAGCATATTTGTGTTGGTCCCAGTTTTGTTATCTTTAGACACCTTTCCCTATGTGAGGGCAGCAAATCTAGTCCAGGTCAAACTCTATAGCCTTGTACCCCACCCACAGAAAGATGAGTTCCTTGCAGATGTATGTACTGCGTTTTTCATTGTTTTCCCTTTTCGACCAACATAGGTGTTAGATAGCCAGTATGTACTACTTTGCCACTTCCTTTCCACTTTGAACCACGTCCTAGATTCGTGCTATACAACTTTCCCCACTACTTTCCTCTTTGATCCAACACCTAGATTCCAGTGCAGAAGCGAAAAAATTCCACATGCAGCTAGAGCAATGCTTGTGGGTTAAGTAAATTATACCTTAAGGTTCTCGGGGTGTGGCTCGATGGGCGGCTGGAGGCCGATCTGCCCAGACTATGTACGAGAGCGAAGAAGAAGGGGTTGAGGCCCTCCCGCGCCGCCGCTGGGTGAAAGAGAACAGCGACACCAGCAGTGGATTCTCTCTAATGCCGACAGCAACATCGTTGAGCCTCCTTGCCTTCCCCAGCTGACTGGATCCTACCGGCTCTTTGACCAGCAGTGAGGGGAGAGAGAGCGAGAGGCCAACACAGTCTTGTTTAGGTCTGTAGAGGGTGAGAGAGTGTGTAAAGAGAAACTACAAGAGCTGAGGCTACAACGTGTATATATAGTGGAGAGAGAGTGTGAAGAGAGCAAACCCTAGAAAAGAAGCGATGAGGCCGCAATGTATATAGTTGGAGTGGTTTTCTTTTTCTCTCCATAAAAATCATTTTAAATTTTGAACGAAGCGGAACTCTTTATTTAACGTACTAGTGCAGAAAAATACTAGGGAAATGCTAATACGTGAAGAAAATTTAACACTCGAAGGAGTCAACTCGCAATTAACGCTCCACGGCTCCCGGTTGCACTTACTATCATTCACGTCTGGCACACGGCCCTCCGAAGTGAACAACAACTGAACCACACACGGTCAAAATATCGGAAAGGTGGGTTGCACCATCCTCCAATTTTAAATATTTTGGGCACTTATATTCGGCCGAGGTCAATGTGTCACCGTATGTACTAAGGGTTACAACGGGTGCTAAGAAACTTGGGCGTATTGAGAGTAATTGCCATGACGTTTATTTGTAGGGTCACTTGCAAACTGTCAAACTCTATTATCCTCTTATTTAATGGATGAGGCAAATCTTTTGCCTCCGTTTTGAATTTTTTTTTGAGAAATTCAATTTTAATTATTTCGTATGTACACTTTGCTCTCTTCCAATAATTTTGGGCACTTGTATTCGACCTCAGTCAGTGTGGGACCGTATCTCGTACTACTACCTAAGTCTAGGTTTTTACGCCATGTCATATATTTTTTGTTAAAGTATGAACAATATGTTTAACTACTCACTACTTTCCGGTTTATAGGGCTTAAATTTGAAATCTCATCAACCAAGGCATATGATGAGTGGAGAAATGTACTCCATCTCATAGTATACAAAATTACTCAAACTTTACTCTGCATTAATTACAATATAGTCATGGACGACCACTAAACGAGTAGGAATGGTTACATGCACTGGGTGGTTTCTTTTAATCCTTGCATGCATCAATTTAAGACTATAATGTGGTAAAATGAAGAAAATGAGATTAGCTCAATAAACGAAGAAAAATTCACAACCAACGTAATTAATACTGCCACCGACCATATGCACACATTTATTTTCCACCACATTTATTTATTTCGTCAATGACATTTTGATACAAGGAAGTACATTCACCAATTCTTTGCTACCAGAGCAAGACCAAAGAAAACAAGAACCATAGTTAGACATTTTAAAAGATATCCAAATTCCATAATTGCTCCCACTAATTGTATTAATATCTTCTCTATGACTTTATTGTTGATCTATGGCTTCTCGAGCTTGCACACTTCTTTCTTCTTCGATTCTGATGAACTAGACATTGCTTCACATCTAATATCATCTCTAATCTCATCTCTAGCCTCTATTCTAGCAAGGAGTGCACGAGCATCTAACAAATTTTGTGCTATCAATAGATCGATGTATTCTTCTTCCCAAAACCAAAACTTGCATCCATCCCACATTCTAGTTTGAGTATAAGCTGTCGAACATGAGCCGGATAAGGGAGCACAGCCGGATCAAAAGAAGTACTATGCACCTTATATTTTTTGCACTTGATGAAGACCCATCCAGGATGTTCTTGCGTGGTCGAAACGCGGCGCAGAACCTGCCGCGGGCAGCCATCGAACTTTAAGAGCGGGAACGGTGAACTAACTATCCGCTGGGCTAGGGCCAAGCCCAGACGGTGGTCGGCCGTGTCTTTGTCGGTGATCCATTGACGAGATAGTTCCGAGCGGCTAGAGGCGGATTCAGTACCTCCACGTGACGTGGAGGCATTGCCATTGTTGTGCCACCTGGTACCCAGACAATCCATGGCAAGCCGCAGTCGCACGCGGCCGGAATGCTCCAAATCCAGCAGCTGCATGCGTCAAATCCCACTGCCGCAGATATAGCGGTTGACCGCTGGCACCAGACGAGAGAGGCACAAATCCGGTCATCGTGCTATGGTCAGCTGGGCTATAGTGCGAGGCAGCGACTGTGTCTCCTACGGATGTGTGTCTCCTATGGATGTCTTCTTGTACGTACTTCATTTATCTAACTTCCCATGGCTTCCCACTCCCATGATATTCCTATTCTTATGAACTTGTGTGTGTGTGTGTGTGTGCGCGTATGTGTTTTAATAGTGTGTGTGTGTTAGAGAGAGCGACACGTCGGCCTACAGAGAGATGGTGTGTAGTACTACTATGATTTAGCCGTGAGAGTCGATGCATCCTATCGTTTTTGGGCGTCCAGTCAAGACAACTCCCATGCCCGCTCCTGACCAGCCTGGCCCACCCAAAGCCCCTCCATCGCCCGCATGCGCTTCCCGCCCAAAATGGTCAGTTTTGCTCTAGAGAATTGGTGCCACATTTATATCAGGGCAGAGCGGACATGACCTCTCACTCACGCATGCGTTGAAGGGAGAAACGGATTTAATGAAAGAGTGATGGTTGCTTCGTTTGCCCAACTTACTGTCGGGTCAATGTGATTTGACGGCTCATTGGTCATTATTACTCAGGTGATACGATTGTGCCGAGTCTCAGTTGTACTGTACACTTTACTTTGGTGCATGACACGTGCACCGGATGCTGGATGTCCCATGTTTTGTTGAAAGGAGGTAGATCGTTGATGGCTCGTGTTCGCGTTAGCCTTTCCACAAAGAGGAAGGGATGATCAACACAGCTATGGGAGGTATTTTCCCTCAGTGATGAAACCAAGGTTATCGAACCAGTAGGAGAACCAAGCAACACTACGTAAACGGTACCTGCACACAAAGAACAAATACTTCCAACCCGACGCATAAGAGTGGTTGTCAATCCCTCTCGAGTAAAAGATAGATTGGTTTGTAGTAGATTGGATAAATAGATCTCACGGAAGCATGAAATAAAATAAATAACAAAAAATGCAGAGAGGTATTTTTGGGTTTTTGGAATAATAGATTTGAAAGCAAAAGCAAATAAAAATATATCTCGAAGCAAATATGATAATTAATAGACCCAGTGGCCGTAGATTTCACAATTGGCTTCTCTCGAGAAAAATAGCATACGGTGGGTGAAGAAATTACTATTGGGCAATTGATATAAGTTCAAATAATCATGACAATATCCAGACAATGATCATTATATAGGCATCACGTCCAAGATTAGTAGACCGACTCCTGCCTGCATCTACTACTATTACTCCACACATCGACCACTATCCAACATGCATCTAGTGTACTAAGTTCATGGAAAACGAAGTAATGCAATAAGAACGATGACATGATGTAGACAAGATCTATTCATCTAGGAATATACCCCGTCTTGTTATCCTTAATGGCAACAATCAATACATGTCATGTTGCCCCTTCTCTCACCAGGAAAGAACACCGCACGACCGAAACCATCACAAAGGACCTCTTCCCATGGGAAGAAAAATCGATCTAGTCGGCCTAACTAAACCAAAGATTCGAAGAAGAAATATGATGCTATAAGTAATCATGCATATAAGAGATCAAAACTCAAATAACTTTCATGGATAAAATAGATCTGATCATCAGCTCAAAGTTGATCGGATCCGAACAATCACACCGCAAAAAGAGTTACATCAAATAGATTGTAACGCCCACGATGCGGCTATATCTCCCACGTGTCGAAGCACGACTTAGAAGCATAACCGCATTGTAAGCAATGTCGCAAGTGAGGTAATCTTTACACAACCCATGTAATACATAAGGGAAAAAGATACATAGTTGGCTTACAATCGCCACTTCACACAATACATGAATAAAGCATTACATCATCCAGATACATTCAAGGTCCGACTACGGAACCAAAATAAAAAGAAGACTACCCCAAATGCTACACAGTTCCCCGATCGTCTCAACTGGGCTCCACTACTAATCAACTGAAAAACGGAACAACATAATGAACACGATCTTCATCGAGCTCCTCCTTAGCTCGGTTTCGTCACCTGCACGGTAACATCGGCACCTGCAAACTGGTTTTGGAAGTATCTGTGAGTCACGGGGACTCAGCAATCTCACACCCTCGCGATCAAGACTATTTAAGCTTATAGGTAGGGAAAAGGTATGAGGTGGAGCTGCGGCAAGCACTAGCATATATGGTGGTTAACATACGCAAATGAGAGCGAGGAGAGAAGGCAAAGCACGTTCGAGAATCTATGATCAAGAAGTGATCCTAGACTACTTCCGTTCAAGCATAACTCTAACACCGTGTTCACTACGTGGACTCCGCCGAGAAGAGACCATCACGGCTACACACGCGGTTGATGTATTTTAATTAAGTCAAGTTTCAGGTTTTCTACAACCAGACACCGAAAGTTCAAAACCCTACAGGGGTGTCCCAACTTAGCCCATCACAAGCTCTCATGGTCAACGAAGGATATTCCTTCTCCCAGGAAGACCCAATCAGGCTCGGAATCCCGGTTACAAGACATTTCGACAATGGTAAAACAAGACTAGCAAGACCACCCGAATGTGCCGACAAATCCCGATAGGAGCTGCACATATCTCGTTCTCAGGGCACACCGGATAAGCAATCCGTACAACTAAAACCAGCCCTCGAGTTTCCCCGAGGTGGCGCTGCAAGGGGCTCTAGTTTGGACCAACACTCAGAGGAGCACTGGCTCGAGGATTAAATAAAGATGACCCTTGAGTCTGCAGAACCCAAGGGAAAAAGGCTTAGGTGGCAAATGGTAAAACCAATGTAGGGCCTTGCTAGCGGAGTTTTATTCAAGGCGAACTGTCAAGGGGTTCCCATTATAACCCAACCGCGTAAGGAACGCAAAATCAAGGAACATAACACTGGTATGACAGAAACTAGGGCGGCAAGAGTGGAACAAAACACCAGGCATAAGGCCGAGCCTTCCACCCTTTACCAAGTATATAGATGCATAAATTAAATAAGAGAGATATTGTGATATCCCAAACAATAGCCATGTTCCAACAAGGAACAAACTCCATCTTCACCTGCAACTAGCAACACTATAAGAGGGGCTGAGCAAAGCGGTAACATAGCCAAACAACAGTTTGCTAGGAAAGGTGGGTTAGAGTCTTTTCATGGCAATATGGGAGGCATGATATAGCAAGTGGTAGGTATCGCGGCATAGGCATAGCAATAGAGCGAGCAACTAGCAAGCAAAGATAGAAATGATTTCGAGGGTATGGTCATCTTCCCTGAGATCCTACAAGGAAGAAGAACGAGTCCATGAAGAAGACAAGCAGACGTAGTCGAACGGATCCTCACAAACGCGACATTATCGGAACTAACCCGAAGGAGCAACACCAGAAAGAAGCAAACGATATAGTAAACAACCATCACATAAACATGGCATGATGCGCAAACAAGTATGATGCATGTCCGGTTTAAATATGCATGGCATGGCAAAGTGCACAAACAATACTACAAATTAAGTGGAGCTCAATATGCAACGAGTTGCATATTGACGGAACACCACATCCTTATTTGGTTCACTCTCGGTTAGATACTCAAGAATATTAAATGTTGTTAAACATGGCAAGAGGTGAAACATGAGTAGAAAACATAGTTAGGCATTTTAAATGAGGCCGGAAACAACAACAACAATTCCGATAAATCCCCATATGCATTTAGCAATTTGGTGCAACAATAATTTTAATCATTTTTGAAGTTGTTATCATGATGCGGATGACATGATCAAGTTTATGCAATTATTTATTAAAAGTTGACAAAAGCATTATGAAGCATTTGTCATCGTGGCGGAAAGAAAGGGAGTGCCACGGCAACGATAACGGTTCCGGTAGCTCATGAAAATACCGGTGCAAAAGAAAAAGTGACGGGAGCATACAAAAGATGGTGGGATGATCCCGGATTCCGGGTTCCCACGGATGGACGAGGAGGACCGAGCAAGTGACAACTCGGAGACGGTGCAAACATAGGGTGCAACTCATACATCGCAAGCATTCATCCACGGGCATCGTCTCGATGGTTATACCTTCGAAGCGTGCATTATTGGAAGGGTTCAAGTTCGATGCGGTGTAGGGGAAGTAGACGTTCTCGGAACATTCGGTAGTGGAAGTAGGGGCACATGACGACGGTAGAGGTACTCATGATCTTGGCGGCGGTAGTCGTTCACGTTCTTAATTGCACAATATTACGTAGATGTTCGGGATCACGGCGAGGGACTTGACGTCCACGAAGGCTTCGAGGATCGACGGTAGTTATTCTCGTATCATCGTGGAAGTAGTCGTACTCGACGATAGTGGTACTTGGAGTTTCGTTCAGTACTAGTTCGAGCATCCAAAGTCTTCGGCGCTACGCTAGTCGTACACACATTCGGAGAGAAGCTCGGCGTATCCATGTACTTGGCGTTATCCGTGCGTAGAGGTATTTGACATCGTGGTACTTGACATCGAAAGACGAACTTGGCGATTTCATTGACCTGGTACTCGACATATTCCCTGTTCGGTGACAGTTGGGCTTGGCGTCAACAACAACAGGGGCACGATGCAGGGACTTGGCGCGATGCAGGGCGACGGCCGCGAGACTTGTCCATGGTCCAATGGCTCCACGAACACACCAGGGCCAGCACGGAGGCCTCCATGGCCGGTGGCCATGACGAATAGAGGCGTCGGCTATAGCACAGGGGCGCATGAAGGGGCGGCTGGAGCCGAGAACGAAGCAGAGGAAAGGAGGTCAGCGCGGATGCGGGGCCTCGCTGGTCGGGCGCGAGGAAGGAGACGCGCAGAGGCGGGGCCCTCGGACTTGAGCGGCGGCGGAGGTTGGTGGTGCTCGCGGGGAAGCGGTCCTGATGCTCCGGTGGCGCACGCCGGCGCGGGGCAGCGACGGTGGATGCACTGGCTGGTCGAGGACGAGGCTTGACGGCTCGGGGTGGCGCGCCGCAGAAGGAGCAGCTCCGGTGGTGCGGCGCCGGAGACGCCATGCTCCGGGTCGCCGAAGTCCGGCAGGGCCGCGGCGGTCGCCTCCGGCGAGGGAGCCAAACGGAAGCGGGGCGAGACGCAGGTGGGACTCGCGCAAGGCAGCCATGGGCATCGAGCGCGAGGAACTCTCGCTCCTCCCTGTGAGCAAGACGGCGCTGGAGAGACGGGCGCGAGGCGCTTCGGCCGTGTGCGAGAGCGAGGAGCGGGAGAGAGATGGGGATCGGGAACGAGCGTGTGCTCTCTGTTGCGGCGTGCTGCGGGAGACGAGGGAAAGGAGAGATGGGATCGGGCAAGGGAACGAGAAGGAGATAGGCTAGGGTTCGGTCGGGCCTAGGGTTAGGCAGGAAGTAGGCCGGCGCTGGATGGGCCTTGGGCCCAAGAGGTGGGAGTGGGGCGCTGGGAAAAACTGGCAGGAGGCAGCTGGGCTGGGAGGCCGGCGCTGCTAGGAGTTCCAAGTGGCCAAAGGCGGCTGGGCTCCCTTCTCCCTCCCTCTTCTCTTAACTAACTTATTTTCTTTAATATAAAAGAAATTAGAGAGAGGAAAAGAAAGAGAAGGCTAGGGAAGGATTTTGCGCATGGGGATAATATTCCCGGACTGGCAAAAATGTGCACGGCCCACGAAAGATAGGAGAGGCAAGATTGGAAGATGTCATTCAAACTCATTTGAATTTAATTCAAATGGGTTTGAACTAGGGCTAGGAATTAGAGGTGTCCAAAAATGTTCGGATTTTTGGTGGAGCTCCGAAATATGATGAAAGAAGTATATGGCCATGTTGGAGACCAAGAATTAAGATAACAAAGGCATAGGGATATTTTGCAAGTGTGTTTGCGGTGAATCCAAAATAATTGGAATATTTACTATAGCTCTCTAAATATCGAGAGGATATGTTTTAGAGAGAATCACCATGTGAATTTCCTCGGTTTAAATGGATCAAAGATCCATGCCATTTATTTAGTTGAGTTGCAAGAATTAATGATATGATGGCATGATGACATGATGCAATGCAAAAAAAGGAGCAAGCAAAAATGAAAGACACGGAGAAACCCGGAACCTATGGAAGTCTTCTCGAGCATCGGTCTTGGGGCATCAAAACACTGCACCACTACGAGAGGATCTCGTCCCGAGATCTAGGATGGCACCGGAGGGAAAAACGGAAGAGCAAGACAAACGGTAAAACTATGTTGCTTCTTTGACAAACGAGTGAAACCAAAGAACCTTGAGATGATGAACATATTGAAGAAAGAATGCAACGGAGAAGAACGAAGTTGAAAGCACTGCGCTAGGGAAGGGGACCAAGGAAGACCAAATTCGGGCAGCACTCCGGTTGAAAAATGATAAGAAACTTTATAAGATGAAAAGAACTTGAGCAGAGGACACAACACTCCTGTTAAATAGCTAAGCAAAGGAAAGAACATGATCTGACAAAACAATAAGATGGGTTGAAGAGAGCAACATCACAATGCCTCTGGAAGAACTGAGAGGATGGAATGGAATGAACGGAGGAGAAAACAATATCTTCTACCTCGAATGAGCTTGAAAGCATCTTGAAGAGAAGGGTCGAACGGAGTTGTTGGAAAACCAACAACGAAAAGAGTAAACTTGTTGTGGTCTTATGGAAAATGTCTCAAAACTACGAGGTGAAATTCTTCCACTAACAGAAACGATAGATTGGATTGATATCAACAAGGAGACGAGAACTTATTTCACCAGGAGGATAAATGAAGAGCTTGGGTCATTTATAACCACCATAGTTAGCAGCATTCCCAATGGAGGGCTTTTGGTGAAATATAAACCAAGATACTCCGACGAAGAGAATGATGGATTGAGAAGAGCTCATGCTCGAAGAAATTGATGGGTTTAACTAACTCATTCCTGACAACTTGCGAATCATGAAACACAAAAGAAATTGTCAAAATGACATAACACCACCTGAAAAGATATGGTAGAAGGAATTGCACTCCGGATTGCACGAAGAAGAATACTTGAGCTCCTCTGAAAAGAATCTTGATGAACGCTTCGGGAAGGAAATAAATCCTTGATGAACCATCATGTGGAACCTCCATGAAGAACTCCGGCAACAAAAGAATGATCACACAGAAAGAAGGATGAAAAGAATAAGGTTGAAGCCTTGCGATGCTTTAGACGGAGCTTCGCGATGCCATAATTGAGAGAGCTTGGAATTCCGGGAAGAAAAGATGAAACAATTGAAACCGAGAATTTGATATGATGAACCACTCTGGAAAGCAGGAATTAATCACTTGGATGAACAAAAATAAGAATTATGTTATGTGTATCCTTCACCAATTTAATTGATGACGAGCAAACGGATTTGGCATACTACTTATTCTCCTTGAAAAGGATTAAGAGAGATATAGCGCAACTTGAGAGGGTCTTCAACGATCCGCCGGTAGAATTTGGAAAGAACGAATGAATTGATATGATAATGAAGGAAGAGAAATTTGAATGAATCACCATAAGAATTGAAAAACAATTGAAGAAAATATAAAGAAACACCGGGAAGAATTATGAAATGAACGAAGAAACTTGAGAGAATTTAGATGCAAGTGAACGAAAAGGTCACGAGCTGATTAGAGGATATTTGAATGATGCACCAGTAAGATTTAGAGAAAGAGAGCTAAAAGCTGAGAATGATTAATATTTGAAAAGGTGGCCTTCGGAGCAAAGAAATGGGAACAACTCATGAAATGCTCTGGATGGGTGAAAAGAATTCTCGCAATCAAAAATAATTATGAGCAGATGGCATCAAACTAGAATCATGAATCTTTACGAGAACATATATGATTTAAGAGAAACTCTTTTTCGGTCTTCAAAATCTGAGAATGACGACGAGAAACACCACCATGAATTATTGAGGCACTCCGGAATGAAGAATAGAAAGGTTGAGCCAATGGTGATAAGAATTAGAAATATCTTGAGGAAATCAACTGACTGATGATAACTCATTCTTATGTCAAACTTTGAAAGATTTGAGAATAGCTCCGGTAAAATTAGAAGAGTCAGGTAAGATCCTGGAAAAAGACCTGTGGGTTAGGGCCCACTCAAGAGAAACACCGTTGAAATGATTACTTGAAAAGGAGATAGCATCGGTTGAATTAAAAGGCTTGAATGAGATAACATCCTCGAAAGAGCTTGAACGAATGCAGAGTGGAAACACGAATCTTCTGAGCTATCTTCGGCACTCCGGAACAAATGTAGCAGGAGGTGAATGATTAAGAGGTGCACCGGCATGAGAAGGCATTAGAAACGAGGAAAAGGGATATGATCAACACCGAAAGCTTGATTTGAATCCACCAGAAAAGAAAAGGAACGAAGAGTGACAATTTGAAGCTCCATTAGAATCTTCATGAGAATCACCGGATAAGAACATTGACGGAAAAGAATGGAGAGGTTTCACAAGAATAAAATGGATACTTGATTAAGACATCTGAGTCCTTGAGGAAAAAGGGTGGGTGGGCGGGAAAACAAGGACAATTTGGGACGAATGAAACAAACGCCATTGAGAATGCTTGAGTTGATCTTGCGGATGTTGAAAAAGATTGAATCCACTTGAAGAGAAACACGCTGGTTGAAAAGGATTGACAACACAATCTCGATTATCATGAAGAATTGGTATTCACATCGGAGTATGAGAACACCGCTTAGGAAAGGTATGGAATCCACATTTGACATCGAAGCAACTTGAATACCACAACTGAAAACAAAACAAGGATTGGCTTGTAGAATAAGCCGGAACAAACATATGATAGAGATTTCTTCCGAAGTTTTCGTGGTGGGGCCCACACGGGCTTGATCATACAACACCATCATGTACAAGGCAGTGCACATGACATACGAAGCGTCCCCGAGTCAGCATAGCCAAGGACTATTTAAGACACAACGAGACCACTGTAAAACCAACCGTGGATAGGCGGACCACTAGACGTTGAACCCCAATTTCATATCATACATCTGCCGGAAAGATATCCTAAGAGCTACTTGAATTCCCACTTATAAACTCCCGAAACTTTCCGGTTATGCAATCAGGTGTTGGGGATACAGGGGAAGCATAATATCTCACCCAAATATAATAAATCCTACATCCAGTTGTATCCATCCTTCAACACATAACCAAGAAACCTTTGGAAATCATTTACCTCAACCTTCGAAAAGCATCCGTTATACGAGTTATGGCAATATTCCCAAACTCCCGTCCCAGTACTGGGTGGCGTCGAGGTTATCTCACCAACAACTGCATAAAAGAGATTTTCGATATCGGCGAAACTCAGGTATTCCAGAACTGCAACGATAAAATTGTGACGACAACACCTCGGAGCTCAACTCCCCGGGACACTGCCACGACCCCTAAATGTCAGGAGGCACCAAGAACAATGTTCTCGTCACAAAACCATCGGAACGATTCCAAGATACACGTGTGAACCTAAATTTTTTTTAGTGAAATTTGAGAAGAGAAGAGTCAAAACACTACGTCAGGATGCCTCACCAGAGCGACGAAGGGACTGAGGAGTAAAAAGAATCCTACTCTCCGATATATATAATCCTAAGGACTCAAAACATTTTTCTAGACTCAACAACACCAGCGATTCGACAAGCATGGGGCTCCTAAGTCGGGGAAGGCTCTGATTACCAACTTGGAACGCCCACGATGCGGCTATATCTCCCACGTGTAGAAGCACGACTTAGAGGCATAACCGCATTGTAAGCAATGTCGCAAGTGAGGTAATCTTCACACAACCCATGTAATACATAAGGGAAAAAGATACATAGTTGGCTTACAATCGCCACGTCACACAATACATGAATAAAGCATTACATCATCCAGATACATTCAAGGTCCGACTACGGAACCAAAATAAAAAGAAGACTACCCCAAATGGTACACAGATCCCCGATCGTCTCAACTGGGCTCCACTACTAATCAACTGAAAAACGGAACAACATAACGAACACGATCTTCATCGAGCTCCTCCTTAGCTCGGTTTCGTCACCTGCACGGTAACATCGGCACCTGCAAACTGGTTTTGGAAGTATCTGTGAATCACGGGGACTCAGCAATCTCACACCCTCGCGATCAAGACTATTTAAGCTTATAGGTAGGGAAAAGGTATGAGGTGGAGCTGCGGCAAGCACTAGCATATATGGTGGCTAACATACGCAAATGAGAGCGAGGAGAGAAGGCAAAGCACGTTCGAGAATCTATGATCAAGAAGTGATCCTAGACTACTTATGTTCAAGCATAACTCCAACACCGTGTTCACTTCCCGGACTCCGCCGAGAAGAGACCATCATGGCTACACATGCGGTTGATGCATTTTAATTAAGTCAAGTTTCAGGTTTTCTACAACCGGACATTAACAAATTCCCATCTTCCCATAACCGCGGGCACGGCTTTTAAAAGTTCAAAACCCTGTAGGGGTGTCCCAACTTAGCCCATCACAAGCTCTCACGGTCAACGAAGGATATTCCTTCTCCCAAGAAAACCCGATCAGGCTCGGAATCCCGGTTACAAGACATTTCGACAATGGTAAAACAAGACCAGCAAGACCACCCGAATGTGCCGACAAATCCCGATAGGAGCTGCACATATCTCGTTCTCAGGGCACACCAGATAAGCAATCCGTACAACTAAAACCAGCCCTCGAGTTTCCCCGAGGTGGCGCTGCAAGGGGCTCTAGTTTGGACCAACAGTCAGAGGAGCACTAGCCCGGGGTTTAAATAAAGATGACCCTTGAGTCTGCAGAACCCAAGGGAAAAAGGCTTAGGTGCCAAATGGTAAAACCAATGTTGGGCCTTGCTGGAGGAGTTTTATTTAAGGCGAACTGTCAAGGGGTTCCCATTATAACCAAACCGCGTAAGGAATGCAAAATCAAGGAACATAACACCGGTATGACGGAAACTAGGGCGGCAAGAGTGGAACAAAACACCAGGCATAAGGCCGAGCCTTTCACCCTTTACCAAGTATATAGATGCATAAATTAAATAAGAGAGATATTGTGATATCCCAAACAATAGCCATGTTCCAACAAGGAACAAACTCCATCTTCACCTACAACTAGCAACGCTATAAGAGGGGCTGAGCAAAGCGGTAACATAGCCAAACAATGGTTTGCTAGGAAAGGTGGGTTAGAGGCTTTTCATGGCAATATGGGAGGCATGATATAGCAAGTGGTAGGTATCACGGCATAGGCATAGCAATAGAGCGAGCAACTAGCAAGAAAAGATAGAAGTGATTTTGAGGGTATGGTCATCTTGCCTGAGATCCCGCAAGGAAGAAGAACGAGTCCATGAAGAAGACAAACGGACGTAGTCGAACGGATCCTCACAAACGCGACATTATCGGAACTACCCCCGAAGGAGCAACACCGGAAAGAAGCAAACGACATAGTAAACAACCATCACATAAACATGGCATGATGCGCAAACAAGTATGATGCATGTTCGGTTTAAATATGCATGGCATGGCAAAGTGCACAAACAATACTACAAATTAAATGGAGCTCAATATGCAACGAGTTGCATATTGACGGAACACCACATCCTTATTTGGTTCACTCTCGGTTAGATACTCAAGAATATTAAATGTTGTTAAACATGGCAAGAGGTGAAACATGAGTAGAAAACATAGTTAGGCATTTTAAATGAGGCTGGAAACAACAACAATAATTCCGGTAAATCCCCATATGCATTTAGCAATTTGGTGCAACAACAATTTTAATCATTCTTGAAGTTGTTATCATGATGCGGATGACATGATCAAGTTTATGCAATTATTTATTAAAAGTTGACAAGAGCATTATGAAGCATTTGTCATCGTGGCGGAAAGAAAGGGAGTGCCACGGCAACGATAACGGTTCCGGTAGCTCATGGAAATTCCGGTGCAAAAAGAAAAGTGACGGGAGCATACAAAAGATGGTGGTGTGATCCCGGATTCCGGGTTCCCACGGATGGACACGGTGCAAACATAGGGTGCAACTCATACATCGCAAGCATTCATCCACGGGCGTCGTCTCGATGGTTATACCTTCGAAGCATGCGTTATCGGAGGGGTTCAAGTTCGATGCGGTGTAGGGGAAGTAGATTTTCTCGGGACGTTCGGTAGTGGTCGTAGGGGTACATGACGACGGTAGAGGTACTCATGATCTTGGCGGCGGTAGTCGTTCATGTTCTTGATTGCACAATTTTCCGTAGATGTTCGGGATCACGGCGAGGGACTTGACGTCCACGGAGGCTTCGAGGGTCGACGGTAGTTGTTCTCGTATCATCGTGGAAGTAGTCATACTCGGCGATAGTGGTACTTAGAGTTTTGTTTGGTACTCGTTCAAGCATCCAAGGTCTTCGGCGCTACGCTAGTCGTACACACATTCGGAGAGAAGCTCGGCGTATCCATGTACTTGGCGTTATCCGTGCGTAGAGGTACTTGACGTCGTGGTACTTGGCGATTACGGAGACATCGAAAGACGAACTTGGCGATTTCATTGACCTGGTACTCGACTTATTCCCTGTTCGGTGACAGTTGGGCTTGGCGTCAACAACAACAGGGGCACGACGCAGGGACTTGGCGCGATGTAGGGCGACGGCCGCTGGACTTGGCCATGGTCCAATGGCTCCACGAACACACCAGGGCCAGCACGGAGGCCTCCATGGCCGGCGGCCATGACGAATAGAGGCATCGGCTGTAGCACAGGGGCGTGTGAAGGGGCGGCTGGAGCCGCGAACGAAGCAGAGGAAAGGAGGTCGGTGCGAATGCGAGGCCTCGCTGGTCGGGCGCGAGGAAGGAGACGCGCGGTGGCGGGGCCCTCGGACTTGAGCGGCGGCGGAGGTTGGTGGTGCTCACGGGGAAGTGGTCCTGATGCTCCGGTGGCGCACGCCGGCGCGGGGCAGCGATGGTGGAGGCACTGGCTGGTCGAGGACGAGGCTTGACGGCTCGGGGTGGCGCGCCGCAGAAGGAGCAGCTCCGGTGGTGCGGCGCCGGAGACGCTGTGCTCCGGGTCGCCGAAGTCCGGCAGGGCCGCGGCGGTCGCCTCCGGCGAGGGAGCTAAACGGAGGCGGGGCGAGACGCAGGTGGGACTCGCGCAAGGCAGCCATGGGCATCGAGCGCGAGGAACTCTCGCTCCTCCCTGTGAGCAAGACGGCGCTGGAGAGACGGGCGCGAGGCGCTGCGGCCGTGTGCGAGAGCGAGGAGCGGAAGAGAGATGGGGATCGGGAACGAGTGTCTGCTCTCTGTTGCGGCGTGCTGCGGGAGACGAGGGAAAGGAGAGATGGGATCGGGCAAGGGAACGAGAAGGAGATAGGCTAGGGTTCGGTCGGGCCTAGGGTTAGGCAGGAAGTAGGCCGGCGCTGGATGGGCCTTGGGCCCAAGAGGTGGGAGTGGGGCGCTGGGAAAAACTGGCAGGAGGCAGCTGGGCTGGGAGGCCGGCGCTGCTAGGAGTTCCAAGTGGCCAAAGGCGGCTGGGCTCCCTTCTCCCTCCCTCTTCTCTTAACTAACTTATTTTCTTTAATATAAAAGAAATTAGAGAGAGGAAAAGAAAGAGAAGGCTAGGGAAGGATTTTGCGCATGGGGATAATATTCCCGGACTGGCAAAAATGTGCACGGCCCATGAAAAATAGGAGAGGCAAGATTGGAAGATGTCATTCAAACTCATTTGAATTTAATTCAAATGGGTTTGAACTAGGGCTAGGAATTAGAGGTGTCCAAAAATGTTCGGATTTTTGGTGGAGCTCCGAAATATGATGAAAGAAGTATATGGCCATGTTGGAGACCAAGAATTAAGATAACAAAGGCATAGGGATATTTTGCAAGTGTGTTTGCGGTAAATCCAAAATAATTGGAATATTTACTATAGCTCTCTAAATATCGAGAGGATATGTTTTAAAGAGAATCACCATGTGAATTCCCTCGGTTTAAATGGATCAAAGATCCATGCCATTTATTTAGTTGAGTTGCAAGAATTAATGATATGATGGCATGATGACATGATGCAATGCAAAAAAAGGAGCAAGCAAAAATGAAACACACGGAGAAACCCGGAACCTATGGAAGTCTTCTCGAGCATCGGTCTTGGGGCGTCACATAGATCTCCAAGAGACCATTGTATTGAGAATTAAAAGTGAGAGAGGAAGCTATCTAGCTACTAACTACAGACCCGTAGGTCTACAATGAACTACTCACGCATCATCGGAGAGGCACCAATGAGGATGATGACGCCCTCCATGATGGTGTCTAGATTGGATCTGGTGGTTCTAGAACTTGCGGTGGCTGTAATTTTGTTTCGTCGACTCCCCTATGGTTTGTGGATTTTCGGGGTATTTATAGAGAAAATAAGCGGTGCGGGAGGCGACCGAGGTGGGCACAACCCACCAGGGCGTGCTTAGGTCCCCCAGGCGCACCCAGGTGGGTTGTGCTCCCCTTGGAGCACCCCTCTAGTACTTCTTTGTCCCAACAGGTGTCTTCTAGTCTAGAAAAAATCTCCAAAAAGTTTCGCTGCATTTGGACTCAGTTTGGTATTGATTTTCTGCGAAGTAAAACACAATCAAAAAACAGCAACTCGCACTGGGCACTATGTCAATAGGTTAGTCCCAAAAATGATATAAAGTTGATATAAAATGATTGTAAAACATCCAAGAATGATAATATAACAACATGGAACAATAAAAAATTATAGATACGTTGGAGACGTATTAGCGTTACCAAGCTTAATTCCTACTCGTCCTCGAGTAGGTAAATGATAAAAATAGAATTTTTGATGTGGAATGCTGCCTAACATGTTCATCACATATTCTTTCCTTTTGTAGCATGGACATATGGACTTTTATATTGTTCAAAGCAATAGTCTAGTTTTGACATGAAGATTTCAATACTCAATCATATCAACAAGCAAGCATGTATTTCAAAATATCAACACTAAAGCAAGTTGTCCCTAGCCCATCATGCCCAATCATTGATCCATTCATGAAACACACTCACATATTAGCTACATCCAATGCTCAAGTATGATCATAGTGCCCCTTAGTTGGTGCTTTATAAGAGAAGATGGAGACTCAAATAAAAATAAAAATAGCTTAAAGTAAAAAAAAGAAAGGCCATTCGCTCAAAGCTAAAAAATAGAGATAATTTTTTTGAGTGGCTTGCTTTTCCTATCAACGAAAAAGATCGAAAGGTTCCCAATACTTTCCATGCTAGATATATCATAGGCGGGTCCCACACAGAAAATAAAGTTTATTCCTTTTTCCACCATACTTTCACACTCCACGGCTAGCCGTATCCATGGGTGCCATCCATACAAACACTTTCCAAGGAATTTATTATTTGATAACATAAAGTAAATACATTTTCATTTTGGGACTGGGCATCCCTAATACCTTTGCCATACTGTAGTGCAATGACAAGTGAATAAACACTCATCTTGAGAATAACACATCTAGCATGGAAAAATATCAGCCACCCCTATCATTTCATGAGCGGTACGAGCACACAAAAAGGAATTTATTTTGAAAATTAGATATGGCACATACAAATTTGCTTAGAACATCACGAGAATACTGCATATAAGTAGGTATGGTGGACTCATATGGAAAAACGGGGTTCAAGGATTTTGGATGCACAAGTAGTGTTCCTACTTAGTACAAGTGAAGGCTAGCAAAAAGATTGAGAAGCATCCAACTAAGAAACAAAAAATCACATAAGAGAGAATTAAGCATAACAAATACCGAATAATTCACCACAAGTAGGATGTAATTTCATTGCATAACTATTGACTTTTGTGCTTGCACAGGGAATCACAAACCTGAACACCAATATTCTTACTAAAGCACAATTACTCACCAACATGACTCATATCACTATCATCGTATCGCAAAACTATTACAAGGAATCAAGTTTATTTTGTCCAATGATATGCATGAAAGTTTTTATTATATCCCTCTTCAATACATATTACTTTGGTACTAATTTCATATGTTTCTTTTGATAAGCTCAAACAAATTTAAGTGAAGAACATGAGCATATTTCTGCAAAATTTTACTAACTCTCAAGTAAATCTAAGTGAACCATGAGAGCATTTCTAAAAAAATATTAAAGCACACTGATACGTCTCCAACGTATCTATAATTTTTATTCTTCCATGCTACTATACTATCTAGCTTGGATGTTTTATATGCATTTATTTGCTATTTTATATGATTTTTGGGACTAACCTATTAACCTAGAGCCCAGTGCAAGTTTCTGTTTTTCCTTGTTTTTGAGTTTCGTAGAAAAGGAATATCAAACAGAGTCCAATTGAGCTGAAAATTTACGGTGATTTTTTATGGACCAAAAGAAACCCCCGAAAAGAAACCTACATCGGGAGTTCCACCGCCACAAGCCTCCATAGCCATGAAAAACCAATCGGGAGCCTGTTCCGGCACCCTGCTGAAGGGGGAAACCATCACCGGTGTCCATCTTCATCATCCCGGCGCTCTCCATGATGATGAGGGAGTAGTTCACCCTCGGGGCTGAGGGTATGTACCAGTAGCTATGTGTTTGATCTCTCTCTCTGTCTCTCGTGTTCTTGATTTGTCACGATCTTGATGTACCGCGAGGTTTGCTATTATTGTTGGATCTTATGATGTTTCTCCCCCTCTACCTTGTAATGGATTGAGTTTTCCCTTTGAACTTAACTTATTGGATTTAGTCTTTAAGGATTTGAAAACACTGGATGTATGCCGTGCATGTGTTTATTTGTGGTGACAATGGGATATTCATGTGATCTACTTGATGTATGTTTTGGTGGTCAATTTGCGGGTCATATGACCTTGTGAACTTATACATAGGGGTTGGCACACGTTTTCATCTTGACTCTCCGATAGAAACTTTGGGGCACTGTTGGAAGTTCTTTGTATTGGTTTGAATAGATGAATCTGAGATTGTGTGATGCATATCGTATAATCAAACCCGCAGATACTTGTGGTGACATTGGATTATCTATGTGACATTAGGGTTTTGGTTGATGTGTGTCTTAAGGTGTCATTTTAGTACGAACTCTAGGGCTGTTTGTGACACTTACAGGAATAACCCAATAGATCGATCAGAAAGAATAACTTTGAGGTGGTTTAGTATCCTACAATAATCTCTTCATTTATTCTCCGCTATTAGTGACTCTTTGTTGCACATTGAGGGATTGTTATATGATCTAATTATGATATCATTGTTGAGAGAACTTGCACTAGTGAAAGTATGAACCCTAGGCCTTGTTTCCGAGCATTGCAATACCATTTCACTCACTTTTACCACTTGCTAACTTGCTGTTTTTATATTTTGAGATCACAAAAGGCTATATCTACCATCCATATTGCACTTGTGTCACCGTCTCTTCGCCGAACTAGTGCACCTATACAATTTACCGTTCTATTGGGTGTGTTGGGGAAACAAGAGACTCTTTGTTATTTAGTTGATGGGTTGTTTGAGAGAGACCATCTTCATCCTACGCCTCCCACAGATTGATAAACCTTAGGTCATCCACTTGAGGGAAATTTTCTACTGTCCTACAAAACTCCGCACTTGGAGGCCCAACAACTTCTACAAGGATAAAGTTGCGTAGTAGACATCAAGCTCATTTCTTGCGCCGTTGCCGGGGAGGCTAGGTAAGCGGCACTCACATCCTGTCAATGAAGCTCTTTTCTAGCGTTGTTGCCGGGGAGGTGAGTGCTTGAAGGTATATCCTTAGATCTTGCAATTGGATCTTTTAGTTTCTTGTTTTATCACTAGTTTAGTCTATAAAACAAAACAACAAAAATGGAATTGAGGTTGCCTCATATGCTTCATCTTTTTAATGTCTTCCGTCAAAATGATGGAAAGGAAAACTGTTCTCAAGTATTAGAGGAATAAGTCAATAAAATGTTTGGCACTAAATATTTGAATGATGAGAATGATTGAAATCTTGTTAGTATGAATTATTTTAATATCCATGATGCTAATGATATGCAAAGGCATAAGCTTGGGGATGCTATGTTTGATGAAGATGATATTTTTTGTCCCCAAGTTTTGATGAGCAATTTTATTATGATGATAGCATGCCTCCTATTTATGATGATTATATTGATGAAAGTGGGTTTGGAAGGGTGTCAACTTTAGATAATAATTATCCCACTATTTTGGACGGTGTTGAATCTTATAATATTTATGAAAGTGTATTTGGAGAGGTCATGACTTTATTTAATGATTAATCCACTACTTTGGAAGAGGTTCTAATTTATTATGAGAACAAAGTTGCTATCTATGTTGATTATTGTGATAATATGTATGCTATAAAGAGTAATAATAACCATGAAACTTGTCATCATGATTTTAATTTTCAATTGGATTATGCCTCCCATGATAGTTATGTTGTTGAATTTTCTCCCACTATTCTGAATTAGAAGAATTTTGCTTATGTGGAGAGTAGTAAAATTTCTATTCTTGTAGATCATGAAAATAATGCTTTGTGTGATAGATATATTGTTGAATTCATTCAGTATGCTACTGAAAATTATTATGAGAGAGGAACATATGCTTATACATATCTCAAAAATACCAAGTTTCCTCTCTATGTGTTGAAAATCTTGAAGTTGCACTTGTTTTGCCTTCCTATGCTAGAATTCTTGTTCCCGCGAATTGTTTGCTCACAAAATCCCTATGCATAGGAAGTGGGTTAGACTTAAATGTGCTAGTAATATGCTTCATGATGCTCTCTTTATCTTTCAATTCTTATCTTTTATGCGAGCATCATTGAAATCATCATGCCTAGCTAGAAATGCATTAAAGAAAAGCGCTTGTTGGGAGACAACCCAACACCATTACCTACTGTTTTTGTGTGTTCACATGATTAAGCTACTGTAGTAATCATGTTTTATAGCTTTTGTTTCAATAAAGTCCCAAGTAAGACCTATGGGATGATCTATGGTGATAGTTAATTTGATCTTGCTGAAAAATAGAAACTTTTGCGCCCAGGAAATTAATTTTCGTTTTTAGCAGAAGCACGATAGAATAATGATTCCTTTGGAAGGGGATTTATAAACAAATTTCTTAGGTCGTCCTAATTTTTCAGAATTTTGGAATTACATAAGTATTCTAGAGTTACAGATTGCTAGAGACTGTTCTGTATTTGACAGATTCTATTTTCTATGTGATGTTTGTTTATTTTGATGAATCTATGATTAGTATCGGAGGGTATGAACCATGGATAAGTTGGAATACAGTAGATATTTCACCAATATAAACAAATAATGAGTTCACAATAGCACCAAAAGTGGTGATTTATTTTCTTATACTAACGGAGCTTATGAGATTTTCTATTAAGTTTTTTGTTGTGAAGTTTTCAAGTTTTGGGTGAAGTTTTGATGGACTACGGAATAAGGAGTGGCAAGAGCCTAATCTTGGGGATACCCAAGGCACCCCAAGGTAATATTCAAGGACAAGCAAGCATCTAAGTTTGGGGATGCCCCGGATGGCATCCCCTGTTTCGTCTTCGTTCATCGATAACCTTACTTGGAGCTATATTTTATTCACCATAAGATATGTGTTTTTCTTGGAGCGTCATTTTATTTTATTAAGATTTTCTTTCTGTTTGAATAAAGTACTTAAGATCTGAAATTTTATTCATGAGAAGGAGTCTTCACGTAGTTACATAATTATTCAACTACTCATTGTGCTTCGCTTATATCTTTTGGAGTAGTTTGTCATTTGCTCTAGTGCTTCACTTATATCTTTTTATAACACGGTGATGGTTTTATTTTGAAGAAATTGATGACCTCTCATGCTTCACTTATATTATTTTGAGAGTATCTAAACAACATGGTAATTTGCTTTGGTTTTGAATTTAGTCCTAATATGATGGGCATCCAAGAGGGATATAATAAAAACTTTCATATAAAGCGTATTGAATACTATGAGAAGTTTGATTCCTTATGATAGTTTTGAGATATGAGGATGATGATATGAGAGTCATGCTAGTCAGTAATTGTGGATTGTAGAAATATTTGTGTTAAAGTTTTTGATTCCCGTAGCATGCACGTATGGTGAACCGTTATGTGATGAAGTTGGAGCATGATTTATTTATTGATTGTCTTCCTTATGAGTGGCGGTTGGGGGCGAGCAATGGTATTTTCGTACCAATCTAACCCCCTAGGAGCATGTGCATAGTACTTCATTTCGATTACTAATAGATTTTTGCAATAAGTATGTGAGTTCTTTCTGACTAATGTTGAGTCCATGGATTATACGCACTCTCACCCTTCCACCATTGCTAGCCTCTCTTAGGCCATGCAACTTTCGCCAGTACCATAAACCCACCATATACCTTCCTCAAAACAGCCACCATACCTACCTATTATGGCATTTCCATAGCCATTCCAAGATATATTGCCATGCAACTTTCCACCGTTCCGTTTATTATGACACACATCATCATTGTCATATTGCTTTGCATGATCATGTAGTTGACATCGTATTTGTGGCAAAGCCACCTTCATATTTTTTATACATGTCACTCTTGATTCATTGCACATCCCGGTACACCGCCGGAGGCATTCATATAGAGTCATATTTTGTTCTAAGTATCGAGTTGTAATTCTTGAGTTGTAAGTAAATAGAAGTGTGATGATCATCATTTTTAGAGCATTGTCCCAAGTGAGGAAAGGATGATGGAGACTATGATTCCCCCACAAGTCGGGATGAGACTTCGGACGAAAAAAGAGGCAAAAAAAACAGAGAAGTCCCAAATAAAAAATGAGAGAAAAGAGAGAAGGGGCAATGTTACTATCCTTCTACCACACGTCCTTCAAAGTAGCACCATGATCTTCATGATAGAGAATCTCCTATATTGCCACTTTCATATACTAGTGGGAATTTTTCATTATAGAACTTGGCTCGTATATTCCAATGATGGGCTACCTCAAATTGCCAGGTCTTCGTGACCAAGCGAGTTGGATGCACACCCACTTAGTTTCTGATTGAGCTTTGATAAACTTATAGCTCTAGTACATCCGTTGCATGGCAATCCCTACTCACTCACATTGATATCTATTGATGGGCATCTCCATAGCCCGTTGATATGCTGTCGGATTTTGGGTTCCGACAGACCCTTAAGGTTCGAACTCTGGGGTGCGCACAGAGATCTTTCCCCTACCGACTCGCGCTTCTATGGCTCGCAAGAAATCTAGGCTGGAAAGAAGAACACTCAAGGGACACGAGGTTTATACTGGTTTTGGCCACCGATGTGGTGTAATACCCTACTCCAGTGTGTGGTGTGGTGGATTGCCTCAGGGGCTGATGATGAACAATACAGGGGAAGAACGGCCTCGCGAGAGGTGTTCTTGAGCTGGTGCAGTGTGTTCTATTCGGTTTGGATCTCCCTCTCTCTTTCTCTTCTCTCTCTCTTTTTTCCGTCTCTGTTTTTCCCTTTCTTTTCCTCCTCCCTTTTCTCTGGTGGTTAGTCCTATTTATAGAGGCCCTGGCCCTCTTCCCAAATAATGAGCAGGAAGGGTGCCAACAATTGGCCACTTTGAAGGGGAACATCTAGTATAAGTTATCCTGACCAAAGGTGGTCTTCGGCTGCCAAAAGCACTGGTGATGATGCCGTCTTGGGCTCCATGGTGACCTCCGTCCCGCCGCTCTGCTGGTCTTGGTATCGTTGCACCGGAATGGTAACCTTTGCCCGACGCCTTAGTCTGTGCTTGCTCCCTTTGCACCAAAGGGGAAACAAGGACACTGCACAGGCCGGCGCCCACCTGGCGCCCGCCTAATCTCGATTGTGATGGCTTTCGTCACGAGCTCCTCGCGAGGCACCCCTGCCTTGATCTCTCCGCCTCCTCGCGAGCCTGCCTGATGAGGTTGCTCCTGAGGAAGCCTCCTGTCGTCCGCCCCACAAGGCTTGGCCCCTTATGAGGGTCTTGAGCTTGAGTTGATGAAGCTGGGCCGCACTGGGCCCCCACTCAAGCCATGCCGCAGGCCGCAGGCAGGCAAGTTTGGGGACCCCCGTTCGCAGAACGCCGACAGTAGCCCCCGGGACCAAGGCGCGCCCGTGCTTGGCTTAGCAGAGAAGCGAAGGGGCAAGCGCGAAGCGCCGTGGGCCCCAATAGCCTGCAGCCTTGGGCGCCGCGTGGCGATTGATTGGACGTGGGCGTCTGCGCTTCCCCGCGATGCCTCGGCAACCGCTCGACTTGACAAGTCCATGCATGCAAAGAAATGGGTCATGATTACCTGCGATCGTGGTGGCCGGCGGTTGGCCTTCTCCGGCTATAAGTACGGGGCCGCGTGAGCCTCGTTAGCTTATGCCTTCCTGCTACTCCTTTCCTTCTTCTTCCTCGTCCTTGCTTCTCCTTACACCAATGGCACCAATCCGTTGGTTTTCTGCAGAAGAGAAGGGAAAGCCCCCCCGAGAAGGTCCTGACCCTCTTCCGCCGAAGAAACGGCTAGTCCCCTGCCGCTGAGATGAGGGTGCTTGGCAGGAGGCATCGAGGCCCTAGTACGAGCGGCCGCCGCCTGGGTTTCCACTGCACTTGTACGCCCGAATCGAGGGCCCTGGGGAAGAGGGCGTCGAGCGACACCGATGGTGCCTCCGCCGACGCCGGTGAGTCACGATGGTGCGCGCCGTTCCTCCTGGAGTCCACGCCGAAGGCTCCTCCTGTGAGCTCGTGCTTCACGCCGCCATGCCCCCATGCTCTTGGATCTTCCTTCCTCCCTCCTTCGCCTTCGAGATGCCGCCGAGCGGGTCTCTGGAGCTCTGGCTGCAGCACGCCGACTGCAGCACCCTCACGACCGGAGCGGAGGTCTCGGTCGTCGCTCCAGGCAAGGTCTACATGACCCGGGGCTGGGGTGAGAATGCCCGGGTCTGCCGGACGTAGGGTGCCCTCGTAATTCATCTTGAATACGACGGCGCCTCACTGATGTTCTTCAAGGTCTTCGATGCTGAAGGACGCTGGTTGGAGTGCTGCCCCAAGGAAAGCGACACTGGCATCACACTGGTGAGGACCTGGCCTGCCCATCAGCCCTCCAGCAGCTCTTCAGGCAGCAGCGGAGGAGCTGGGGAATCCAGCGGCTCCCCCGAGCTTCTCGTGACTTCGGAGACGAGCGACGACAACTACGAGCCTCCATGCTCGTGCCGTGCTCGGAGTAGGGCAACTGCATCGGGCCGCCGGCGCCACTGATCTGGGTGGGGTCGGCGCCGACACCGGGCAGTCCACTGTTGATGATGGCGTCGCTTGCAGTGGCGCGGGCAATTAGCGTTCCTTAGGATTAGCACCTTTTGTTCCCTGCGAGTCATCGAAGCAACACCCCGCGGGGGTATGTAAGGCGCCTGCCATGTCTTTTGCAAACATTATATCCCTAATATGAGATGCTTGTCCTGTCCCGGCTCGGCTCCCCCTTTCTATCCTCACGAGGACTTAGCGCTCTATGCTGACAGGTCCCAGTCCCCAGGCAGGCTTCAGCCGTCGCTGGTATGCCAGGTCGCGATGCCGTGGTCAAGGCCATAAGGTGAGCGGCCCGAGGTCTGTTAAGAGCCCCCGAGTCGCGATGCTCGGGAGGTCCCCTTTAGCGCTCGAGCAGCCCTCGCTGGGCGAGAAAGGAAGGCAACGTCATCGTGACAGACCTGCACTAGGCGAGGGTTTGGTGCTGCGTTGGTCCAGCTCCTGTAAGGGCGTGACTTATCTTTTGAGTTTGGATTAGTTCTTCGACGGGGCGCCTGGCCCGTGTGGCGGTAGCTGAGGTGCTGCTGGGTTATGTCCTCATGAGCTTCTTCCCACTTCCCCACACTTTCCTTAATGTTCTACATCCTCAGGTCCCGGCCCTCGAGCAAGCCCAGCCACCGCTGGTATGACAGGTCGCGATGCCGTGGGTCAAGGCCAGGGGGTGAGGGCTGGAGAACCAGTAGGAGCCCATGAGTCGCGATGCTCAGGCGCCCCCCTTTTAACGTGCAAGCGGTCTGTGCCGGAGAGAGGAAGAGATAGCCCGCGATGTCCCCAACGTTGCTCCTGGAGTGGGTCCTACATACCAATCATATGGAGAGACAAGATTTGTCGCTACGGTTGCCAGCCAACCATTGGTCGCTCCGAGGGAGTGATTGGGGCACTGAGGGCCTGGTGAGGTGGTGCCTTGCGGGGCTACCGCGGCCAGAGCTCGACCACTTAGATTTATCGGCGTTGCAGGGACGGACCCGTACGCAGACGTCGTGCTAGGGCGAGCGGCTCCATGGGTAGATGTCAATCGAGCAGGCGATTAGGTCAGGTATGTTAAGTACGAAGGAGCAAATCCGTTTCAGGTAGATGCGGAAAAAGTAGACACCGCTGGGCCAGGCCCAAGCAGCTAGGGGATGATGCAGCCCGAGGGGCTCCCCCAACAAGGTAGGTAAAGAGCGTAAGCAAAACGGATACATGTCGTAGGGATGGACCCACGCGACCTGGGAATAACGCGGTCCTGTGGGCTCTCCCAGCTAAAAATGGAACTTGAAAGATGTCACCTGATGCCATCGAAGATGAAGTGATGCCGAAGAAGTGGGCGACGCGCGGTGAAGACGTCGACCCTCATGAGCCCCCAGGCCCAGGAGCCTCGAGAGGCTCCGGGGGCACGGGTAGGTCTTCGAGGGCCATCTCCACCTCTGCCAGGACCGCACAATGCCTGGCCTCCTGAGCCTCCAGAATGCTCCTCAGCAGGCGCTGATGAGCGGCGACCGCGTTCGGCAGGTCGAAAGGTATGCGAATGTAGCTGTGAGGTGGACCCTCGCAACGCCCCACGCGCGAAGACCAGAGGTGCTCCTGAGACGTGGCTCGGTTGAGCCCTGGCACATCGATGCAGACGTGCAGCCCACCATCCTCGCCTAGATTTGGGGCCACGGCGGGCAAGCGGTGGCTGCCGTGCATGACTCTCGACTCCTGTAGCTCCTGGGTGTTTCCTGCGATGAACTCCTGAGGGTTTGGTCTTCCTTGCCTCGTGCCTTCCTGAGGGAAACGTGCTTGGAAGCACCCCTCCAAGTCCGAGTGCCTCCCTCGTGACCTTGGCAAAGTTGGTGGTTCTCCAAGAAAGAGCCCCCGAGCCCTGCCTGAGGAGGGTGCTGGACGCGCTTTCCTATACAATAGAGGGTGGCGCTCCCTGAACGGGCACAAATCCTGACGCAACGCCTCCGGAGGCGCCTGCCTCCTTATGGCTTGGGCCAGGCGAAGCCTTCTTCTTCTTAAGGGTCGCCTTGGTAAGTTTTCCGCTCCTGTGATCTGGGTCTTCGATTGTTGCGGCTTGGAACGCATGCTCAAGTGAACACACCGCGTCCCTTTCCTCACAGGGTACGGTGATGACTCCACCGCTTCCTGGCATCTTGAGGACATTGTAGCCATGGTGAGTCACTTCCATGAACTTGGCTAGGGTTGGGTACCCAAGGATGGCATTGTATGGCAGGCGAATGTGGGCGACGTCGAAGTCAATGAGCTCGGTGCGGTAGTTGTTGCGCTGCCCGAAGGTGACTAGCAGACGAACTTGCCCTATCGGAACAGTGGAACCATCAGTGACTCCTGAGAAAGGCTTGGTCGACTGGAGCTAATCATACAGCACTTGGAGATTGTTGAATGTCTCGACGGACAGGACGTTGAGTCTTGCTCCGCCATCAACGAGGGTCCTGGTGACCTGCACATTGCTGATGACTGGGGAGCAAAGCATCAGGAGGATTCCGGCCGTTGCCGCGCACTTGAGCTGATCCACTGAGCTGAACGTGATGGCGCACGCAGACCACCTGAGAGGGCGCGTGGCCTCAAGCTTGGGGAGGACTGCATTCACCTCGCGAGCAAACTGCTTGAAGATGCGCTGGGATGCTGGGGCCTGGGCGCCACCCAAGATGCAAGCGATTGCGCGCGGCTCCTGGAAGCCCCCAGCCCCCTCGTCTAGATGTTGGTCTTCGTTCCTTCTTGGTGGTGGCGGTAGAGGAGGGAGGCCTGCGTTGCCGTGCGGCGATCCTCACGAGGCTGATCCCTCCAATCTCCCTTGCGAGGCTGGTCCTGCCAGCGATCCTCGCGAGGTTGGTCACGCCACCCTTGGCGAGGGCCACGGTCTTCCCATCGTCCTCCACCTCTTCCTCCTCCTCAGCCATAGCCCCTGTCGTTGCGCTCGGGGCGTCGGCCGATACGCCCATCTCGCACGGCCTTGAGCTCTTGGCATTCGTTGGTGTTGTGGGTGTGGAGGTCGTGGTACACGCAGTATCGGCTGCCCTTGGATGACTTAGGTTGATCCCTGCCTCGCTTGGTGTCTGGTTCCGCTGTGAGCACGGCAGCTCCCTTACGCTTCACGTCCTTGGCCTTGGGCTTTTTCTCTTCTGGGTCGGCAGCCGGGAGCTTGAGGAGGGAGAGGCGTCCTTCCTCAGCCCTGGCGCACTTGGTCGCCAAGTTGAACAGCTCCAAGAATGTGCACAGGTCTTCATGGATTGCCAGCTCCTCCTTCATCTTGATGTCGCGCACGCCACCGGAGAAGGCTAAGATAATGGCTTCCTCAGTCACCCTGGGGATCTTGAGGCGAGCGTTGTTGAAGCGCTGGATGTATTTCTGCAGGGTTTCCCCTGCCTGTTGCTTGATGCAGTGCAGGTCGCTTATGGCCGGGGGCCGGTCGCGAGTGCCCTGGAAGTTGGTGATGAAGTGAGTGTGCATCTCGTCCCAGGAGGAGATTGTGCTGGGAGCCAGGTTCAGGAGCCAGGTGCGGGCGCCGTCCTTGAGCGCCATGGGAAACCAATTCGCCATGACCTTTTCGTCTCCGTTGGCGGCTTCGATGCCCAGCTCGTAGAGCTGTAGTAATTCCGTGGGGTCCGTCATGCCATCGTAGCGAGGGGGCAGATCAGGCTTGAACTTGCCTGGCCTTGTGACGCCACGTAGCTCGGGGGTGAAGGTGCGACAGCCTGCTGTGGCCACCGGCGCCATTTGCTGGTGCTGGGCCTGCTCCTGGTGATTACCACGCGCCGCCTCTTGGAGTAGCGCGGGGTCTCGGCGTGGAGGCGCAGTGACGCGATCTTGGTGCGCCGGTGCTGGGAGCACGCGAGCACCTTCTTGGGGACGAGGGATCTCTTGGCAGCTCCCTTCTTGTCGCGCAGGTGCCGGACATGGAGGGTCTCGCCCTGGGCTGCGCGCCTTG
>NC_041386.1:251539295-251571128 GCF_002162155.2 Triticum dicoccoides | reverse complement strand
GGCAGCGAGAAGGACGGCAAAGGAGAGCCCCCTGCGGCGCTGACGAGCTCGGTGATGCGGGCGAGCCAGTCCTCGTAGAGGTCATCGACGGGGCGGTAGTGCGGGAGCTCTCTTGCCAGGAGCAGCGCGGCGTGCACGTCCGTGGGGGCGCGATGGGCGTGGGACGATGAACCGGCTGGAGTCAGTGACGGGGTTGCGGTGTGGCCCTCCCGCCACACCGAAGGATGCTGGGACGAGGCCTGCTGCTCATTCCCCGCCGGGCCGGTGGCGGTGTTGGCGGCAAGCGACCGGGAACGATGAGGGCGTCCGCCGACGGGCGCCATCTGGGTGACGCGGGTGGCGAGAGCAGCCCGGCGCTCGGCGCGAGCCCGACGAGCGTCAGCCATGGACACGACGGAAGATCACACGCGAACAGTGGAAAAAAGATTCCGGCGCACTCCTATCTGGCGCCAAATGTCAGATTTCGGGTTCCGGCAGACCCTTAAGGTTCGAACTCTGGGGTGCGCACGGAGATCTTTCCCCTACCGACTCGCACTTCTATGGCTCGCAAGAAATCTAGGCTGGAAAGTAGAACACTCAAGGGAGACGAGGTTTATACTGGTTCGTGCCACCGATGTGGTGTAATACCCTACTCCAGTGTGTGGTGTGGTGGATTGCCTCAGGGGCTGATGATGAACAATACAGGGGAAGAACAGCCTCGCGAGAGGTGTTCTTGAGCTGGTGCGGTGTGTTCTATTCGGTCTGGATCTCCCTCTCTCTTTCTCTTCTCTCTCTCTTTTTTCCTTCTCTCTTTTTCCCTTTCTTTTCCTCCTCCCTTTTCTCTGGTGGTTAGTCCTATTTATAGAGGCCCTGACCCTCTTCCCAAATAATGAACGGGAAGGGCGCCAACAATTGTCCACTTTTAAGGGGAACATCTAGTATAAGTTATCCTGACCAAAGGTGGTCTTCGGCTGCCAAAAGCACTGGTGATGACGCCGTCTTGGGCTCCATGGTGACCTCTGTCCTGCCACTTTGCTGGTCTTGGTCTCGTTGCACCGGAATGGTAATCTTTGCCCGATGCCTTGGCCTGTGCTTGCTCCCTTTGCACCAAAGGGGAAACAAGTACACTGCGTAGGCCGGCGCCCGCCTAATCTCGATCGTCATGGCTTGCGTCACGGGCTCCTCGCGAGGCACCCCTGCCTTGATCTCTCCGCCTCCTCACGAGCCTGCCTGATGAGGTTTCTCCTGAGGAAGCCTCCAGTCGTCTGCCCCGCAAGGCTTGGCCCCTTGCGAGGGTCTTGAGCTTGAGCTGATGAAGCTGGGCCGCACTGGGTCCCCACTCGAGCCACGCCGCAGGCAGGCAAGTCTGGGGACCCCCATTCCCAGAACGCCGACATATGCCTAGTTGATGTGAGACTATCTCCCTCTTTTTGTCTTCTCCACAACCACCTTCTATTCCACCTATAGTGCTATGTCCATGGCTCACGCTCATGTATTGCGTGAAAGTGAAAAGCTTTGAGAACATCAAAAGTATGAAACAATTGATTGGTTTGTCATCGGGGTTGTGCGTGATTTGAATATTTTTTGTGATGAAGATGGAGCATAGCCAGACTATATGATTTTGTAGGGATAGCTTTCTTTGGCCATGTTATTTTGAGAAGACATGATTGATTTATTACTATGCTTGAATTATTATTGTTTTTATGTCAATATTAAACTTTTGTTTTGAATCTTATGGATCTGAATATTCTTTCCATAATAGAGAAGATCACATTGATAAATATGTTAGGTAGCATTCCACATCACACATCATTCCCAAAAAGATATAAGTGAAGCACTAGGGCAATTCCATAGCTAAAATAATTCAAGTGAAGCACATAGAGCAATTCTAACAAATATTATGATAATTTTGGATTTCTCCAATAGGTGTGTACAGCAAGGATAGATGACACCAACTAAAAAGCAAAACAAGCAAATACTCATATAATACAAGATGCTCCAAGTAAAACTCATGATATGTGATGAATAAAACCATAGCTCCAGGTAAAATACCGATGGTTGTTAGAAGAAAGAGCGGATCCACTCGGGGCATCCCCAAGCTTAGTTGCTTGTTCCTCCTTGTATAATAACTTCGGGTACCATGGGGCATCCCCAAGCTTAGGCTATTATTACTCCTTATTCCTTCATCCATCGTGATCTCACCCAAAACATGAAAATTTCAAGCACACAAAACTCAACAAAACCTTTGTGAGATCCGTTAGTATAACAAAGCAAATCACTACTCTAAGTATTGTTGCAAACCCATTCATATTTTACTTTTGCATTATATCTACTGCATTACAACTTTACCATGGCTCATCCCCTTCAATACAAACCATAGCTTCATCAAAATAAGCGCACAACGCAAAGAAGCGAAATCTGTCAAACATAGAACAGTCTATAGCAATGTGAAAACTTCGTATACTTCTGTAAATACAAAAATTCTGAAAAGTTAGGACAACATAGGCAATTTGTATATCAATATTGTGTAAAAAAATTGAGAATTTTATCATGCTTCTGTGATCTATTAAAATTGTTTTACTGGGAGCACAAGTTTCTGTTTTTCAACAAGATCAAATCAAATGTCACCCAACATGATCCCAAAGGCTTTACTTGGCACAAACACTAATTAAAACATGAAAAACACAATCATAACAGTAGCATAATTTTGCATACACTCCTAAATAGAAATAGAAAGGCAATTTTTTTTTATTCATTAGGTTGCCTCCCAAGAAGCGCTATCATTTTATGCCCCTAGCTAGGCATAGTGCATAGATCTGAGTATTGCCATCTTAGGTTCTAGATCCATAGGATGCCCTCGTGATTGATTAATATGGTGGCTTAATTCTTGTTCTAGGGAAGTATTCTATTCCATTTCTTAGTGGAAATTGAAATTTAATATTGCCTTCTTTCATATCAATCATGGCACCAATAGTTCGTAAAAACGGTTTACCAAATATGATAGGACAACACGGATTGCAATCAATATTCAGAACAATAAAATCTATGGCCACATAATTCCTAGTTGCAAGAGAACATCGTTAATTTTTCCCATAGGCTTTTTAATAGTAGAATCCGCCAAGAGCAAATTAAGAGAACATTCTTCAATATCGGTAAGATCAAGCACATCACATAGAGACTTCGGAATTGTGGAAACACTAGCACCCAAATCACATAAAGCAAAACATTCATAATTTTTAATATTGACTTTGATAGTAGGTTCCCATTCATCATGTAATTTTCTAGGAATTGAAATCTCTAATTCCAACATTTCTTCTAAAGCTTTCATCATGGCATCTACTACATGTTTAGTAAAAGCTTTATTTTGTTCATAAGTATGGGGTGAATTTATCATGGATTGCAACAAACAAATATAATCAATCAAAAAACAATTATCAATAAAGTCTTAGTAATCCAAAAGAGTGGGCACATCACTAGTTAAAGTTTTGACCTCTCCAAACCCACTTTTATCAATTTTCTCAATAAGATTTTCACCCTCCAAATTATCGGGATACCTTCTAGCTAAAGTTGATTCTTCTTCAATCCCTTTTTCATCAATCTTAATTTTACTAAACAAAGAATCAATAGAAGAAACACCAAGCATTTTTATGTTCTAATTGGATTGGTTTACTGGACATTTCATTTACTAGGGTAGCTTGTGCATCGGATATTTTTCCTAGCAAAATTTCAACAAAATCATACTTCGATTGGAGATTACAAACTTCTCTACTAATATCATCGACTTGTTTTGTTATAGCATCCAGCACAACAGAATGTTCCTTAAGTTCTTCGGTAAAATATTTATTGTGCTCAAATTGTGTAGTCATATATTCGTTAGTACTTTTCTTAGTTTCAAGCAAAATATTGGGGTAAGTAACATCATAATATTTTCTTTGAGGCATCATGACTACGCAAACAAGATTTTACAAAAAAAGAAGATCTGACGAGAAAACACGAACGAAATCAGAGGGCGAATAAAACGGCAAATTTTGTGAAGTGGGGGAGATGAAAGGAGAGGAAAATGGCAAATAATGTAAATTGCAAGGAGATGAGATTTTTGATTAGGAACCTGATAGTTGTTGATGATGTCTCCCCGGCAACGGCCCTGAAATCCTTTCTTGATGGCTCATGTTCGCGTCATTATTTCCCCGAAGAGGAAGGGATGATCCAGCACAACTACGGTAGGTATTTCCCTCGGTGACGAAACCAAGGTTATCAAACTAGTAGGAGAACCAAGCAACACTATGTAAACGGTACCTGAACACAAAGAACCCGACACGTAAGAGGGGTTGTCAATCCCTCTCAGGTAAAAGATAGATTGGTTTGTAGTAGATTGGATAAATAGATCTCGCGGAAGCGCAAAGTAAAATAAATAAATAAAAGATTGCAGCAAGGTATTTTTGGGTTTTTGGAATAATAGATCTGAAAGAAAAAGCAAATAAAAATAGATCTCGAAGCAAATATGATAAAGAATAGACCCCGGGGGGCGTAGATTTCATTAGTGGCTTCTCTCGAGAAAAATAGCATACGACGGGTAAACAAATTACTATTGGGCAATTGGTAGAACTTCAAATAATCATGATGATATCCAGGCAATGATCAATATATAGACATCACGTCCAAGATTAGTAGACTGACTCCTGCCTACATCTACTACTATTACTCCGCACATCGACCGCTTTCAACCATGCATCTAGTGTATTAAGTTCATGGAAAAATGGAGTAATGCAATAAGAACGATGACACAATGTAGACAAGATCTACTCATGCAGGAATAGACCCCATAATTTTATCAACCATACGTGTCTTGTTGCCCCTTCTGTCACTGGGAAAGAACACCGCACGACCGTACCTATTGAGGGAGTCCTGGACTAAGGGGTCCTTGGGTGTCCCGCCTGTTGGACATTGGCTGCACTATTTGGCCATGAAGATACAAGATAGAAGACTTTCTCCCATGTCCGGATAGGACTCTCCTTTGTATGGATGGCAAGCTAGGCGGCCGGATGTACTATTTCCTTTCTATGTAACCGACTTTGTACAACGCTAGTCCCCTCCGGTGTCTATATAAACCAGAGGATTTATTTCATAGGGACAATCATAATCAGATAGGCTAGACTTATAGGGTTTTATCCATTACGATCTCGTGGTAGATCAACTCTTGTAACCCCCATACTCATCAATATTAATCTAGCAGGACGTAGGGTTTTACCTCCATCGAGAGGGCCCGAACCTGGGTAAACATTGTGTTCCCTATCTCCTGTTACCATCAACCTCAGACGCACAGTTCGGGACCCCCTACCCGAGATCCGCCGGTTTTGACACTGACATTGATGCTTTCATTGAGAGTTCTGTTGTGTCATCGTCAAGAGGTTCGATGGCCCCGTCAATCTCCTTCCTCCCCGGACAGATCTTCGTGTTCGGCGGCTTCATACTGCGGGCCAACTCACTTGGCCATCTAGAGCAGATCGATAGCTATGCCCCTGGCCATCAAGTCAGATTTGGAAGCTTGAACTATGTCACGGACATCCGCAGAAACTTGATCTTTGACGGATTCGAGACCATGGCGGTAGCCGCTCCCTGTCACCATGATGAACATGACTTAAATCTATCATCAAACCACACCCAGGAGATAGAACCTACAACTACTCCGGCTCTAGATCCGGAGCAGATCACGCCATCCGAGGACGGGAGGCTCAACCCTGGCACGGAGGCCGTAGACTCGGCGTTGGAGCCGCACATAGACCTAACCTCAAGTGAGGTATGTGTTACCAGAACCTCGGGCACGTTTCCGGCTACAGGTCCGAATCATGTGGGTCTGCGCACGACGAGCTTCATCGGGCATCGATCATTGAGTTCAGCTCCGCGGACATCTTCCGGCACTCGCCTTTAGGCGACGTGCTAAACTCATCAAAAACACTCTCCTTAGCGGGGGACTCACAACCGAATTATATCCGGTTCAAACTGGAGGTTGATGACGGAGAATTTTGCTTCCCACCCCCGCCCACTTAATAGCCCCTGTCGAAGACTTAACTTACATGCTCGATTACGGCTCCGATGACATCGACGGTATGGACGACGATGCCGGAGAAGAAGAGGCCCAAAACCCGCCGTTTACCGGACGCTGGACGTCCACTTCCTTGTATGATGTATACATGGTGGATGCACCAAAAGAGAATAATGGCGATGACAAGGAAGATCCAGTTGACAATAAACCTCCCGAGATACAACCAAAGCGCCGGCGTCAGCGGCACTGCTCTAAGTCATGCCGCGGCAAAGACAGCAACACCGGCACAGGGGAAGATAACACTCCGGACGGTGCCGAAGACAATGAAGACTCCATTGAGGCAACTTCCAAACAAGATGAACGGGAAGACGGGAAAGTTATCCCTGATGAACAGGCCACGCAACTCGGAGGACAACAATTATCTTCCACTCTCCGAGGATGAGGTGAGCCTCGGCAACGAGGATTTTATCGTACCTGAGGAACCTCTCGAGTAGGAGTGCTTCAAGCGCCGACTAATAGCCACTCCAGGGTGCCTGAAAAAGAAGCAGCAACAGCTTCAAGCTGATCAAGATCTGCTCAATGACAGATGGACTAACGTCCTGGAAGCCGAGGAGTACGGCCTCAAGTGACCACTCAAAAGTTACCGGAAGCGCAAATTACTACCTCAATTCGATGACGAGGCATTGGAGCCCGTGCCATGAGTGCACAATGCGGCTGACCGACCACCACGTGGTCGGGACAAAGCGGCAACCCAAGCCGAACACCATCCCATACCACCTCACCGTAAAGACAGAGACAAAACTACTCAGGGATACACATATGATCTCCGGCAGGGCCTGAAGAATAAAGCAGGTCCGGCCAGATCGATCTATGGATCACGGGGGCGTGCCGCGACGCGCGACGATGACTATCGAGCCGAACATGGCAAGCATAGTTACATCCGAGCCGAAAATTGCAGACGGACTCCATCCGAAATACGTCGCGACCTGGCCCGATATAGAGGCGCCGCACACCCCCTCTGCTTCACTAATGAAGTACTGGAACATGAATTCCCAAAAGGGTTGAAACCCATGAATATCGAATCATATGATGGAACCACAGATCCTACGGTATGGATTGAAGACTTTATCCTCCATATTCACATGCCACGCGGCGATGATCTTCATGCCATCAAATACCTCCCCCTAAAACTCAAGGGGCTAGCCCGACACTGGCAGAACAGCCTGCCTGAAAACTCCATTGGCAGCTGGGAGGACTTGGAAGAAGCCTTCCTTGACAACTTCCAAGGTACATATGTTCGACCTCCGAATGCCGACGACTTAAGTCACATAATCCAACAACCCGGAGAGTCAGCCAGGAAATTCTCGACTAGATTCTTAACCAAAAAGAACCAGATCGTCGGCTGTCACACCGAAGCCCTAGCCGCATTTAAACATAGCATCCGGGACGAATGGCTCGCCCGACACCTCGGCCAAGAAAAGTCAAAGTCCATGGCAGCCCTCACGACACTCATGACCCGCTTTTGCGCGGGCGAAGATAGCTAGCTAGCCCGTAGTAATAACAATACAAGAGAACCTGGCACTTCGGAAGCCATAAATAGCAACGGCAAGCCCCGATGCAACAGACATAAGCGTCAAAGCAACGGTGATAATACCGATGACACGGCGGTCAATGCCGGATTTAGTGGCTCCATGTCCGGTCAGCGGAAGAAGCCATATAAAAGAAATAATCAGGGCCCTTCCAGCCTGGACCGCATACTCGATCGCCCATGTCAGATCCATGGCACCCCTGATAAACCAGCCAATAATACCCATAGGAGTTGTTGGGTCTTCAAACAGGCCGGCAAGTTAAATGCCGAAGACAAGGAGAAGGGGTCGCAAAGCGAGAACGACGACGAGGAGCCCCGTCCACTGAACATAGGGGGACATAAGAAGTTTCCCCCTCAAATCAAAATGGTGAACATGATATACGCCACCCATATCCCCAAGAGGGGGCGCAAACGCGCGCTTAGGGACGTCTATGCGATAGAGCCAGTCGCCCCAAAATTTAACCCATGGTCGTCATGCCCGATCACTTTCGATCGTAGGGATCATCCGACTAGTATCCGTCATGGCGGGTCAGCCGCACTGGTCCTCGACCCAATAATTGATGGATTTCACCTTGCACGAGTCCTCATGGACGGCGGCAGCAGCCTCAAATTGCTTTACCAGGATACAGTGCGCAAAATGGGCATCGATCCATCATGGATCAAGCCCACCAACACTACCTTTAAAGGAGTTATACTAGGTGTAGAGGCCCGCTGCTTGGGCTCAATCACATTGAAGGTCATCTTCGGATCTCCGGACAACTTCTGAAGTGAGGAGTTAATCTTTGATATCGTCCCCTTCCGTAGTGGCTATCATGCACTGCTTGGACGAACTGCGTTTGCCTGATTCAATGCGGTGCCATACTATGCTTATCTCAAGCTCAAAATGCCCGGACCACGTGGTGTCATAACAGTAAATAGAAATACGAAGCACTCCCTCTGTACCAAGGAGCACACCGCTGCCCTTGCAGCAAAAGTATAGAGCGGCCTCCGCAAGCAGAGCCTTAATTCAGCAGCCATACTCCCGGACACTATCAAACGAGTCTAGACTACCATGCACCAGGACAGCACAGCTCGTCAAGAGCTCAACTAGCAATTCGGCCTCCATCCCAGACCACACCAAGTGGCGGCGTTCGCACCGTGCATACATAACTACGCACTCAAAATGCCATGGGCATAGACGGAGGCATAACTAGATTGTGATCCATAATAAGGCTCGACCTCCCCTAGACACACATACTTTCACTTTTTCTTTTTTTCTCTTCAGGTTTCCTTTCCGCAGGCCCCTCTCGTCGGCCTCAGAATCGGTCCTTTCGAAGGACGGACACACCAAGGTGGCAAGTAGCACAAATGTGTGGGGGAATCTCAAGATGTCCTTCTTGGCGATCACACTACCTGCTTTCAGGACCCGTACACAGCTGCTCCTTGGTCTTGGCATGTTAAATAGCCACGGTTGCTTCTCGCACTTTTTGTTCAAGTACGCTCTGACGTATTAATTAAAATTATACTGGAAACAATTTGCGGCCCAACATATGTGGCACTAGCTTCTTCTTTATTTTTATTTTCTCTATTTAATCTGCATTGTACACCATGGTACGTCGTAATCCGCCAGGGGCTTTATTGCGCCCCACACTATGGCAACAAGTTTGAACACTTTTACAGTATAGTTTGGCACCCCAAATTTAGCATTATATGCATTGACTCCGAATCATGTCTTTGATCAATAGTTGGGCTGCCCGGCTCCTGTGCTTACTACCTTACGTTCCGCTATATCAGCTAGGGTAGTAAAGGGAGAACTTTTGCGATTGTGTCCTGGTTTATCCGGATAAGCACCTCAGTAGAGAAAGCCGAAAACTGACTGTCATGATGCGGCGTGAGCCGGTCAGCTCTTCGGAGGTTTCAAATCTTTAGCGATTTTGCCCGCATTATGCGACGAATCGGTTCTTATCAGATGATGTGTTTACAACACCCTAGTCTGGATACAAGGGGCTGTTCCTATATTTTCATTGTCAAACTCCTATGGCTAATTGAGGCTAATAAAGCCACATAGTCCGATTGCCTGGTTCGTTGCGCTAAACACCTCCTTTAAGAACCAAACTCTTGGATAAAGAGTGTTTAGATTCATCCCGAACACCCCCTTACTACCTACGTGGGGGCTGAAGCTGACGACTGGCCAACTCTCAGATTTGATGAAACGACCGCACAGGAGGTAAAATTTTAAATAAAAAAACATCAAAGCATTATATTACATATCAAGCCTTTGTCTTCATCATACAGGACGAGATTACATGAATGTATTCATTCAAAAACAATGTCCTTAGCACATTGCTCCGCCACAATGCGGGATCCCATCAGAACATCTTCAAAATACCGCTCGAGCGTGCGGTGCTCCTTGACCGTGGGCGGTCCTTCGGTCGCGAGTTTGACGGCATCCATCTTCGCCCATTGTATCTTGACATGGGCGAAGGCCATCGGCGCACCTTCTATGTAGACCGACCCCTTGATGGCATCAAGCCAAGGGCAGGCATTGACCAGCCGCTTCACGAGGCCGAAGTAGCTGCGGGGTATAGCTTCTGTAGGCCACCGCCGGATTATTAAATCCTTCATGGGTAGTTCGGCCACCCTATGCAGCTCGACCAACTGTATTTGCTGGTCGCTAAAGGGCACCGGATGTTCTGGTGCAAGGTATTGCGAGTAGAATAGCTTCTCCATTGAGCTCCCCTCTTCGGCCCGGAAGAATTTCGCAGCGTTGGAAACACTGCATGGCAAATCCGCAAACGCCCCTAGAGAACTCCAAATCCGGGTCAGTAAGAGATACCTCTGGCTCACATACCCGCTGTGATCTTCTTGGCCTCTTGGATCTCCCGGAGGGCGCCCTGGGCTTCGCCTTGGGCCTCTTGTGCGCTTTGGCGGGCCTTAGCGAGTTCGGACTCTTGGTCTGCATTCTGGAGCTCCAAGGACTCACATTTCTTCCCTGCGTCCTGGAGCTTCTGCTGGACCTCACCAACCCCGGCCTCATGCTTTTCTCAAGAGGCTTTTTCCTTTACCGCTCTCTCCTCGGCCTCAGCTAGCGCCTTCTTGAGGGCCTCTACCTCGGTCGCCGCCCCTAATTAAGGTCATGGCACTATGATCAGCTTATATCATTCACCCCTTCCGGACATACACAAGATCATTGCATACCTTGGGCATCCTCCAACTGCTTTTTTGCACGGCCGAGCTCTTCCTCCATCCGTTCTAGCCTCTGCTTCAGTCCGGAGACTTCGGCAGCATGAGAAGTTGCGGCCAGCAGTGACGCCTGCTTATTCACAAAGACATATATGATTAGTCTCCTGCAAAAAACTATTTGATCCTCTGTTTCTTTTCTTTCCAAACACCAGACAGAGTCTCAGGGGCTACTGTCTATACTGTAACTTTCTTTTCACATAAATGCAGCGCTTACCTCAAAGCTTGTTAGAAGGCTCGCACAGGCTTCGTCAGTCCGCTTTTCACGGACTGAATCTTCTCAATCACCGCACCCATGAGGGTACGGTGTTCCTCAATGATGGAAGCGCTTCGCAGCGCCTCCAGTAGAGTATCCGGCGCCTCTGGTTGGACAGAGGTCACTGTCAAAATGGGCACACCTCCTTCTAATGAAGGAGGCTGCTTGCCAGATTCTGGAGCCGTATAGGTCTCCGGGACCGTATTCGGCTGGGGGCCGAACTGGAAAAATGGCCCCCATCGCCAGTCTCCATGGGGATCTGCTCCACCATGTGTCTGACGGCCAAGGTCAAGCCCTCTGGCGCCGTCCTGACGGCCTCCTGTGTCTCTCCCTGGCCTGGGGTCCTTCGGGACAACACCTCGGTGTCGTCCATGGACTTGGGAGAGGAGGTCATAGGAAGGGACCCGCTGTCCATCACCTTCAGATCCAGCGAGTTCCCCGAAGATGAGGATCGCTCATGGGCGGAACGAGCTGGACTGTAAATGCATGATTCAACATGATAGAATTATGAAGTGAAAGAGAAGGATATATGAATGCATCAGGGTGTTCGGATACTCACGATTCGTCCAGGGGCTTGTTTCGAGAGCACTGCTTTGGGCTGCAATCGATGTCCCATGCGGAGCTATCCGTGAAGGAAGCCTTTCCCTTCTTGGATGCCTCCGCTTCCAGATTTATGGAGGACGCCCTCTTCTTTCCCCCCTCGGGGAGGGGGAAGTTGCTTTCTTCCTCCTCTTCCTCCTCATCATCGTCTTCGGCGGCCGAGTGTGTTTTGGCGTCTTCGGACGCCACGTCTAAAGTATCCTTGGGATCGAGGCCTCCTCTGGTCCCCTTGTCCTTCCCCTTGGCCTTCTTCTCTGGCGCCATGTAGGGCATCGGAACTAGCATCTTTGTCAAAACTGGGATGGCTGGTTCCTCGGGCAGCGGAGCCGAACACCGAATCCGAACTGCCTTCTTTGTCCAACCGTGAAAAGGCAAAATAGGGAAGTTGGGACATCCTCCTTGATCAAGCCAGAAAGGGATACGCCTTGAAGCATGGAAAACTTACCAAAGTGTAAGGATGGGCGAGATCGTTCCCGCAGTCCTCGGTTGTCTCCGGCCACATCTTGTTGGCCATGAAGAGCACCTTCTAGATGTCTTCGTGCGTAGTTCCGAAGAATTGTCGCAGGGTCTTGTGCTTGGCGGATTGAACTCCCATAGATGGCAAGCCCAGTTCTGGCATGGAAGGATCCGACGAATTAGCATCACCTGAATCACATCGACGAGCTTGACATTCTTGTGCATCATGCTCCTTATGCGCGTCTGAAGCGCAGTCAACTCGTCCGACGAAGACCAATCCAAGCCCTTCTCCTGCTAGGAGGTAAGCCGCATTGGGGCCCCTGAATTCGGGAGCCGCGGCAGGCAGTGTCGTGGGGCTCATTGACGTAGAACCACAGCTTCAGCCACCCCTTGACGGTCTCCATGAAGGTGCCTTTGGGCCACGGGATGTTAGATATTTTGCTCACCATGGAGCCTCCAGATTCTGCGTGTTCGCCACCCACCACCTTCGGCTTCACATTGAAGGTCTTCAGCAATAGTCCGAAGTGGGGGGATGTGGAGGAAGGCCTCACACACGACGATAAACGCCGAGATGGTGAGGAAGGAATTGTGGGCCAGATCATGGAAATCCAGTCCGTAGTAGAAGATGAGTCCGCTGACGAATGGGTGGAGAGGAAATCCAAGCCCGCAGATGAAGTGAGGGATGAACACGACCCTCTCATGGTGCTCCAGAGTGGGGATGATCTGTCCCTTAGTAGGAAGCCGATGGGCGATCTCCCTGGCCAAATATCCGGCCTCCCGAAGTTGGGTGATGTCCTTCTCCTTGACGGTGGAGGCCATCCACTTGCCCTGCGCTACGGACATGGTTGGAGTGCTTTCTTGGGGCAGGAAAGATGAGACCTTGGGCGCTGGAGCTCGAGAGTGGGTAGGCGAAAAGAGAGAAGGCGTGGGTGGAACAGATGAATCCTTATCTCCTTATAAAGGCAGTGAATATCAAACGCATCCCCACTCGCCATGAAACTCGCCTATTCCCCAGGGGCCGTGCGGGAAGCATAGTTGGATTACCCATACCCGTATTAATGAGAATCCTACAATAATGGGACACGATGTCTGCTTTGACGAGATGTGCCAATAAAGCCACATCACGAAATATGGAGTGGCAGGCCAAGAACCGGTTCGAAATAATAACTGGGCAGGGACGTGATGTCACGTTACAAAAAGTTGTCAGCATATGGGACTCGTGAAATATTATACTCTCTGCGGTGGTGTGTGGTACTTGTTTTGCACATCCGGACACATTCGTTGTTCGAAGACTGTGTTGGAGTATTTGGAGAAGGAACCCGCCTTGCAATGCCGAAGACAATCTACGCGCTGGACACCTCGTCATTGAAGCCACGTTCAGGGTCTATTGAGGGAGTCCTGGACTAAGGGGTCCTCGGGCGTCCGGCCTGTTGGACATGGGCCGGACTATTGGGCCATGAAGATACAAGATAGAAGACTTTCTCCCATGTCCGGATAGGACTCTCCTTTGTATGGATGGCAAGCTAGGCTACCGGATGTACTATTTCCTTTCTATGTATCCGACTTTGTACAACCCTAGTCCCCTCTGGTGTCTATATAAACTGGAGGGTTTATTTCATAGGGACAATCATAATCAGATAGGCTAGACTTCTAGGGTTTTAGCCATTACGATCTCGTGGTAGATCAACTCTTGTAACCCCCATACTCATCAATATTACTCTAGCAGGACGTAGGGTTTTACCTCCATCGAGAGGGCCTGAACCTGGGTAAACATTATGTTCCCTGTCTCCTATTACCATCAACCTTAGACGCACAGTTCGGGACCCCCTACCCGAGATCCGCCGGTTTTGACACTGACACCTATCACAAAGCACCTCTTCCCATGGCAAGAAAAATCGATCTACACTGGTACGCGTCGGTGCTATACAAACGGTTTTTAACCCCTTTCCGCCCCGGCATTTGGAACCATCGCCAAGTGAGTGTGGGTGATAGGGGGTACTTCCCACACCACCTAGTAACCTTCGGGGATAGGGAGCCAAGATGCATATACAATACTCCTACTCGTTTGTGCTCGCACTGCCATCACAGTCGATATTCTATGGTGCTACGTTTACGATGCACCACACATCACAAACGGTTCACTATTGTAGAACATGTATGATAAGCATACAATGACACACATTTTCTTGTCCCAAACCATATGCGATAACTAATTAAGAAGATTAGCTAATTGTTGTACGAGTGTCGGATAAGATTACGAAACATCGGACCGTCGTAACATCGTCGTACACGACAACTATCACACGCACTATTCTATGGTGCAACATTTACAATGCATACTTCATCAGAAATAGTTCATGGTTGTGAATTGTGTGCGATAAGGCAACTATCACGAACGTTTAGTTCTTCTATGACCAAACGTTTGTGATGTGCACAACATCACGAACAATCCATAATTTCGAAGCATGTATGATAAGGTGACTATCACAAACATTTAATGAGAAAGAACTGTGTGCGATGCTGTTGTTAATCGCACACATTTTTTCATGGCTGATCGTGTGTGAAGTAGAGATTGATCATACACGTAGCAGATCCTAGAAACGTGTATGATCTCCATGTCTATCGCATACATTTTTCTTTCGCCAACCGTGTGCAGTGTAATCCCTAATTTAAAAGTCGCATGTTTTGAATTTGATAGTAGGCAATCACTTATTTCATATCCAACCATGTTTAGTACAAATATAGGTTCAACCACGAATGCATAATTCGATGCATAGGTACATATACTAAAGAACTACATAAGCACCAAGTAAAGAATGATGAACCACAGTTGTACTAAAGACTGCAAAGAGAGAGGCGAAAGACATTCTGGTTGCTGGAGAAGGTGAAGCAGAATGCCCGTATCATGCCCTGCTCCATGTGTAATGCGCGCACGACTCTAGGACAACCCCTTGTGATGGCTGCCCGTCCATCCTTCAGTGTCTTCACTACGACTTCTCGATGCTCATTGTAGTCTGGATGAAATACTTACGAAGATCTAGCTAGAGCTCGAAATGTACTATTATTTGAAATCAACACAAAGTGGATTAAAAAATTCGAGTTCATATAGTACACATAGTTCATATCCAACTTGACATTAATCATGTGGTGTGTTGTGAAGATTATATAAATAATGATGGTTTAACGTGACATCAATCATGATTGTAGATCATATTCAAATAGAGAAATGAATTCAAATGGTTTAACTTGACAACAATCATGATTATAGATCTTATTCAAATACAGAAACAAATTCAAATTTAGTTCATATTGAAGCGGTAGTATATACGTTTCAAATGCACTAAAATGTTCATTTGACTACCAGGTTACATGCATTATACACCTAGTGAAATATTTTAATTGAACATAACAAGGATTCAAAGTTTTGAATGCCATTTGCAGTAACTCATATATAGTAAAACGGGCCTAGACTCTCTTGTGTGGTGCAAATTAATCTCTTCATGTTTTTTCATCGAGGGAAGTGCGAATTGATTTCTTGTCCCAAAATTTCAACCCGCGCCTTGTTGTCCAAAATTTTAAGATATCTGTGTCTCGTTGTGCTCTGAAAACTCCCTGCATCTCAACCCACGCCTTTCTATCCCAAAGTTACAACACGCGCAAAAACACCCACCTCCTACGAAATTCTAACATTGTTGGAGCCGCGCCTGCGGCCACACCTAGCGGGGCAGAGAAAGGAAGCAAAGCCACAAGACAACCAGAACAACGCCAAGCCAGAAACACGAAGAGCAGAGGGGCGAGATGGACTCCCCCGGCAAGGCCCTTGTCGGGGTGGCCTCCACAGCCCCGGCAAGAACCTTGCCGGGGCAACTTGCCCGACACCAGCAGAGTCGCCCCCCTTGAGCCCAAGAGTTCCAACACCATCAACCGCTTTGGAACCGAGGCTCGGGAGGCACCTCCATGGTGGCATACAAATCTTTGTGGAGACCAGAAGCACACAAGACTAGATGATGACCAGAAGACGACGATCCTCAGCAAGATCCTTGCCAAGGATACCCACGAGACCCCCGGCAAGACCCTTTCCAGGGACGACCACAATGCCGCAGCAAGACCCTTGTCAGGGCCCTGGCAAGAATCTTGCCAAAAACATCCGCGGAGCCGCAGCCAGGCCCACGTCTGCCAAGACTCCACCGCCGTTCCCATGTAGCTGCCAGCCCAACAGCTAGGCAGGCGCCCGCGTGGCGACCTGGGGCCCCTAGGCCAACTTGGCAAGCACCTGCTTGGTGGCATGCAGATGTTCGTGAAGATTCAGCCACCGCACCAACTCAGCAGCCAGCCAACGTGGCACTACATGCCTCGTCCGTTCGAACGCGCGTCAAATCCAGGCGAGGCGGCGACAGCTGGGACGAGCTTCCTTGCCGTCCCCGATAAAGCAAGAAGGGCATGTCCGCAGCGCATTAAATGTGTTTGTCCTAAGGTGCTAGGACATAGACTCGATTACTATATAACTTACCACCTTTGGTGTGCCACTGTGGCAGCCCCTTTGACTATAAAAGGAGGCCCGCAACGTTTTGAGAGAGGATTTGGATTATTTTGACCTTGCACGCCTTGTAGCTAGTCCAAGAACACCAGATAAACACAAACCAGCAGGAGTAGGGTATTACGCATCACTTGCGGCCCGAACCTGGATAACCCCCCGTGTTAATCTCTCAATCCCGCTCTTTGCACAGCTCCACGCCCGCCAACTGTAGCAAAAAGGGATTCCTCGTGATCCCGTAGGTGTCGTTTCCCCCGACATCTTTGGCACGCCAGTTGTGAAAATCCGGTTTGAAGGTTAGCACACCGACTTCATCATCACCATGGCCCCCAACAGAAAGGGGATCACAACGATCGGCTCATTTGGGGCCGGCCCGTTCGCGCCAGCGCGAGCAGATGGGCGGGTGCCAACGGATGTGGCCGGAGACATGGCCCGCGAGCGTCCATGACATTCTGGCGATTGGAGCCAGGTGAGCGGCATCGTCCAAATCCGAGACGATGAGCCATGCGCCGCTGGGTCCGGGGGCGGGGCCGTGCTACACACGGGCGGCGCGACAGCCTGTACGGCACCCCAGCTGCGCCCGCGCCATGCCCTTCCCAGGTTGCGCGTGATGAGCAACACCGCGATGCCGGAGCCCTCCGACACAGCCGCGAAAAGAGCCATGTATGCCACTCGCAGGACGAATCAGGCTGGCGTGCGCGCTCAGACGCCGGTGCAGGCGGCACGCCCCTTCTAACCCGGTTAGAAGTCAGAGCGCATCACAGTCTACGTAGATCTCGCCGCCACCTACACCAACAGAAGCGCTAGCGCGCATGTAGCTGCTCCTTGACTCCCCCCACTGTGGAGAAGCTCGACGAGTGGAGAGCCACCATCCGAAGCCTTGTCAGCTTCGCCAACAAAGAAGAGTCACTCCCAGCGGGACCCTCGCGCCGGCATCCTGGCGAGCTGGTGCATGCCGGCGGTGGGGGACCAGAGATGCTGCGACCACGGTGCACTCTCCCCCCCTCCCATGGCTGCAACAACAGCAACCGTCCTGTCGACCCAACGTCAGTGACAACATTTCCACCACGTCGTTCGACCCACGAACTCGCCACGACCAACATCAAGTCCTTCGGGAACGAGCCCAGGAAGATGCTCGAACTACCATCGAACAATGACGGGAGACGCGCCATTAGTTAGATCGGCGTGGGGGTCTACTATGGACAACCCGGCGCCGGGGGGTCCCCGCGACCTGCCTTATGAGGTGGGTTGTCCAGCCTTTACCCGAGAGATGCGGCAATCCAGTGGCCCTCCCACCGCACGTTCAAGCTCGATGTTGGCAAGGAGTCCAACGACAAGACCCACCCATCGGACTTCCTCGGCATCTACACCATCGCGATGCAAGCTGCTGGAGCCCGCAATGACAAGGTGCTTGCCAATTACTTCTCATTGGCACTCAAACCCAACATCATGTCGTGGTTGATGCACTTGCCAGTGGATTCCATTTCTTCTTGGTCGGATTTGTGTCATGAGTTTGTTGGCGCGTTCACTGGAGGCCACCAAGCTCATGGCCAAGCAAGCGATTTGCACATCATCCCCCAGAAAGAAGGAGAAAACCTGCGCAAGTAAATACAAAGGGTCAGCCGTGTGCAGTACAACATCCCAGATGTTCATCCTGCCACAGTTATGAGCGCATTCCATCAGAATGTGCGCAACCGCAAGATGCGCGAGGAGTTGGCGATGAACAAGGTCAAGGATGTGGCCGAACTTTATGTTCTGTCTGATAGATGTGCTCGGGCTGAAGAGGGGAGGAAGTACCCCAGTGAGGACACCGGTGCAGAAAACGACTCCATAGACGAAGACACCGCCGCCCCGACAAAGAAGGGTCGGCACCGCAACAAGAAGCGCAAGGGCAAGACTATGCTTTCCATTGAGGTATCCGGCGAGCTCGGCGCCGCCAAAAAGGCCAAGGCCGACGACCCCGGCAAGGAGGTTGCCGGGTGTGCCGCCTGCTTGGCCCTCGCGGCTGCCGGCAAGCCAGGAGGCTTCGACAAGCAGTACTGCAAGATCCACCGCACCAAGGGCCATGACCTCCAGAACTGCCGACAAGTTGAGCTTCTTGTTAAAAAGCATAAAGCAGAATACAAAAGGCGAGACAAGGAGAAAGGTCAGGTTGGTGCTGAGGGATCCGGCAAGAAGCGTGGCAGCCAAGGGGGTCGCCGCGGCAAAGATAACCAACAAGAGAGGCCCTCTCAGGGCCGCGACAAGAAAGAGGAGGATGATGATCACGACGAGGACGACGAGTCCGGCGAGCACGAGTTCCAGAAGGCTACAGAGGCCATGTGCATCGACGGTGGCGCCTCGCTGCACACCTCACACCGCCAGCTGAAGCAATGGGCGCGTGAGGTCACTACGGCAGAGCCGTCGTTCGATGCCTAGAAGCCCCTGAAGTGGTCCCTGATAACCCACAAGTATAGGGGATCGCAATAGTTTTCGATAAGTAAGAATGTCGAACCCAACGAGGAGCTAAAAGCAGAACAAATATTCCCTCAAGTTCTATCGACCACCGATACAACTCTACGCACGCTTGATGTTCGCTTTACCTAGAACAAGTATGAAACTAGAAGTACTTTGTAGGTGTTGTTGGATAGGTTTGCAAGATAATAAAGATTACGTAAATAAAAAGTAGGGGCTGCTTAGATAATGAAACAATAAAGTAAATATAGCAAGTGTGGAAAAGTGGTGGTAGGAGTTGCGAAATTGCCCCTTAAGCAATTGACTACTTTACTAGACTGATAGCAAGTTTCATGTGGGAGAGGCCACTACTAGCATGTCATCCCTTACTTGGAATTCTATGCACTTATGATTGGAACTATTAGCAAGCATCCGCAACTACTAACGTTCATTAAGGTAAAACCCAACCATAGCATTAAGATATCACTACTAGGAAAAAGGCTACTAGCAGCGCGGGTAAAATGGCTACTAGCAGCGCGGGTACCCGCGCTACTAGTATCGCGCTACAGTGAATAGTTAGTAGTAGCGTGGGTGAAACCCGCGCTACTACTAACTTTGTTAGTAGTAGCGTGTGCCACCCAGGCTACTGCTATTACAGACCTGCGCTACTACTAATGAAGTAGTAGTATCGTGCCTATAATACCAGCGCTACTAGTATCCTAAATACTAGTAGGGCACTTTTTTCCCAACGCTACTAGTAACAAATTAGGAATTAAAAAAATAAAAATAGATGCAGTATTCATGAATGGAGATCAAAGACACGTCCAGTGCAAAATAAATTTCAGAGAACCATCTTAACACTTGCAGTGTTCATGGATGCAACATTGAACATCTCAACTCGAAGATATCACGAGGATGCACGCAACCATCACCAAAAGGTTGGTACCTTCCCTAGAATTTCACCACCAACCTAACCAGACCACTTCTCTAGATGTATCTACAAAGCGTCGAGGTCCTACACCTTGAGGAACTACGGACGGTGGCGTCGTCCTCCACCTCGTGACCTCCGGACGGTGGCGTCAAGGTCCTCCACCCTGGGGACCTCCTGTGCCGCAATCACCTGGACGGTAATTTGTATGACGCGGTCGCGGGGCTTCACGGTGAAGTCTGCCTCCGAGTAGTTGAAGAGCACGACTCCCATCAAGCCGCAGTAGTCCTCGTCGATCACCCTGCACCCAGTCGAGAAAGTGAAAACTTGTTAGTTCGCACCCTCATGCAGATCCAGTAGGGTATTTTCTTCAATTATCTGTCTCTTTTAGTCTATTATGAATCTTCAAAACGGAAAAACACCCACTAAATGCATACCCTAGCTATACGTGTTCATGCTATCTTCTTGTTTTGGTTTATTCAAGAAATATTAGTGTATTTGAGCTACATATGCTTGAAATATTTGACAGTTAACATCTGTTCAAAATTTATCATTTCATGGATAGGGAAATCGCCAACAAAGGACATCAGAAAATTGATTCCCACTGCTCTTCAGAACAGGGAATAGGCGAAGTCTATTTTTAATTTTGATATTCCATGCCGACTTCAAGTATATATGCTAGCATGTAATCTTTGAACATGGATTAAAATGAGATTTTAGGCTTTGTCGGCCTTACCATGATCAGTACTAAATTCTCTAGGATGCTCAAACTTTCCCTGTAGGGACTAGGGAGCATTTGTTTCACCGGGTATCTCATTCTTAAGTTTGGGAAGAAACCTATCGGCGTTCTGGGAACGGGGTCCCCAGACTTGCCTGCTTGCGATCGGCGACGTGGCTAAAAGGGGGCCCAACGCGGCCCATCTTCACCAACACAAACCCAAGACCCTCGCGAGGGGCCAAGCCTCGCGGGGCGGACGATGTGGAGCTTCCTCAGGTGCAGCCTCGTCAGGCTGGCTCACGAGGAGGCGGAGAGATCAAGGCGGGGTACCTCACGAGGTGCCCGTGACGCAAGCCATGACGACCGGGGGCGCCAGGCGGGTGCCAGCCCGCGCAGCGTCCTCCCTTCCTCTTTGGTGCAAAGGGGGCAAGCGCAGCCGCAGAGTACCGAGGCATCAGGCAAAGGTTGCCATTTCGGTGCAACGAGACCAAGACCAGGAGGACTACGAGACGGAGGTCACCGTGGAGCCCAAGACGGCGTCATCACCAGAGCTTTGCGCAGGCGAAGACTACTTTTGTCAGGATAGTTGATACTAGCTGTCCCCCTTCAAATTAGCCCGCCATTGTTGGCTCCCTTCCCACTCGATATTTGGGAAGAGGACCAGGGCCTCTATAAATAGGACCAGCCACCCACAGAGAAAGGGGACACGGAGGGACAGAGAGACGGAGCAAGGAGAGGCAGGGAAAGAGAGAGAGAGAGAAGATCAGAAAGAGAGAGAGAGAGAGAGAAAGGTGACTGAGCTCCTCCCAGCAGTTCATCACCCCAGCCAAGAACAGACCCTCACGAGGCTGTTCTTCCTTGTATTGTTCATCACCATCAGCCCAAGAGGCAATCCACCACACCACACATTGGAGTAGGGTATTACACCACAACGGTGGCCCGAACCAGTATAAACCATGTGTCTCTTGCGTTGTTCTTTCCTTAGTTCAGATCCTAGCAAGGCGGAGGGGTGCAGGTAGGTAGGAGGCGAAATCTCCGCGCGCACCCCAGTGTTCGAACCTCAAGGGTCTGCCGGAACCCGAAATCTAACATTTGGCGCGCCAGGTAGGGGTGCGCCGGAATCCACCTTCTACCGTTTCGCGCCCTGTCGCGTCGTCATCACCATGTCCGGCGACCAGGCGGGCAACCCAGATCCGTGGGCCGCGTGGCCTGCCTGCGCAGAGCTGCTTGCCTCGGGCGACCCCGTCCCCAGGCAACTCGCGGTCCGCAGGGCGCTCCGGGCCACGGGCGACACGGACAGGCTCCGATAGCTCTCACACCGCGGCAGGCGCGGTCGGCAGCAAGGGCCTCCAATCACGCCGCGACCACGACACCATACACCCGCAGGGAGCAGGCAAACTCAAAGGCCGCGCTCACAGTGGCCCGAGAGCTGCTGCAGTGCAGGCTGCTGGAGGGCGGCCACAACGTGCTGCTGGAGCGAGTGGCAGAGCTCCTGGGCTTCGCCGCCTCGGGGGCTCACCCCTTCTCCACCCAGCTCCCATCTCAGGCCTAGGGCGGCCCGCGCGGGGGCTCTGCGTGCGCCCTTGGGCTCCAAGGCTGCTCCAATGCCAGCGAAGCTATCAGCACCGGACCGGCAGCGGCGCTGCCCCCGCTCCCGGTCCGCTAAGAAGAAGGACTCGACGCAACGCGCGACCCCAATGGACAGCCGCGCTACCACCCCACGGTGGGCGCGTCAGGCAGGACCGCGTGGCATGCGGGGCTTTACGGCATGGCATTCGGGACGACGGCGCCAGAGGAATACGTGCCCCTCATGATAGACCGAGGACACCCACACGAGAGCGAACAAGGCTCGCTCCTCAGCCCAAGCTGGGGGGACGAGGCGCCAGAAGCTGAGCCTTTCTGGGAGCCCCGGGACGGTCCCACTGGCCACGATGGCGCCAACGATTATTGGGTACCATTAATTTTTCAGGAGCAGGCATACGCTGACCATGGATCGCAGGAGGTGCAGGTTGCCACAGCGAGCAGCTGCCCCGCTCCCACAGTCTCCTGCCCCTCGGGAGGAGGGCGGAGGGGGCTGCAGGAGAGGGGCCGGGATCCGACATCACCACCGCGGCGTTCGGAGCAAGGTGCTCTCAGGAGGTAGGCCCTCTGCTGGGGAGGTGCCTCAGGGCCTACCCCCGGCGGAGGACCCGTGGTCGTCGGGGGAACCGCTGGCGACCGCTCTACCCCATCGGCGGCGTCCTGGTTTCCGGTCGTCATCGATGGCACTAGAGTGTGGCGAAAGGCGGGGCCCTCATCTGGCGATATGAAGCAAGGCCGGTACCTGTGAAGAAGGCCCAGTGCCTGTGAAGCTCGCCGCCCCATGACACTCTCACGTAATAATGAGTGGGGCTGTACACGCCCTGGAGTCTCAGGGGTGCCGGCCTCAGGCCCTGGGGCTCCCTCCCACGCCCAGTGGTAACACTTAGCTCCGCGCTGGTGAGAAGACGTCCAAGACTAGACTAGGTGCTGGACGCGGCCTTTTGTTTGCTTTCGTCGCTTTTCCCTTTGGTTGTCGTTTTCCCCTGCTGGATTCAAGTTGGATTCGAATTTGAGATTTGCGTGTGTTCGGGGAGGGGTGCTTAGTCTCGTTCGAGCAATTTCTCGCGTTTTGGTTGCCGCATCGCATCAGCTTCCTCCCCTCGCGAGCCCCTCGCGAGCCGGGTCAGGCCTAGCTTGTGCGCAGCCCAGACTGCCGCCGACGTGACCTCTCAGGAGGATGTTTTACTGCAGATCCTACGAACCCAATCAGGGAACACCCGAAACACCACAACCCCCCGTGGGCTGCCTCAGGGCCAGCACGGGACAAAGGTAAACTAGCCGACCAACGCATCGCTTGGGCCAACCACTTGGCGCGGGCGCATGGGCAATGTAGCGTCTACTAATACGATGAACACAAGTTTTACATAAGGGGCTCCCCCTCCAAAATGCTCTCACTGCAATCAGGCCAAAACCTGAGCTCTATTCATGCAGGGTAAGGAAGTAGGAGCGATGCACAATCAGTCGGATGAATCTCCCAATGCGTTCTCAAGAGCACCACCCGAGCCGTTGTTGGCATCGCTGAACTCGCCATCGCTGTCCGCGTCGCCGCCAGCAGCGTCAGGGCCGTTCATCACGCCGCCCTCGTCGGTCAACACGATCGCGTCGTCGTTGTCTGAAGCGAAGGCTCTGATAAGAGCGTCCACATTGTCCTCCACCCAGCGCGCCAGGTCGCCTCAGACGTCCTGGGGGACTGGGGGGATGGCGGAGTCAAAATCAAAGTGGGGATCCATGTCTTGGAGGTGGCTGAAGACGCAAGAAAAGGCGCGCCCAAGCAGGCCGCGACTCCTCTCCTCCACCAACCTGTCAGCCCTGACCGACCGTGCCTCCAGCTGCGTCCCCACGTCAGTGAAGAACTGATGATTGCCAGCATAGTTGACTGCGTGCGGCTCGCCAACAGCCGCCTCGCAAATGTTGCCCAAGGCTGCGTTGGCTCTCTCCCGGAGCATGGCAAGCATGGGGCCGTGCTCATGCTCCAGGATCCGCCACTGACGGATCTCGTCCACGTTCTAGCCCGCGACGACATCAGCCTCCTCCACCCGCTGGCGAAGAAGGAGCACCTCGGCCTGGGAAGCGGTTAACTCACCTTGCGTCACCTCAAGAGCGGCCCAGAAAGCGTCGGCCCGCCGCGTCGCCTCCTCCAGCTTGGCCCTCAAGGCAGCAGTCCTGCCTTCAGCTTCGGCCTGGATCAACCCGAGCTTCTCGTTGAACTCGTGCTTGAGGTTCAAATGCTCCATCGCCACTCGGCGTCCGACCTCCTCTAGGACGCGGGCTTCCCATGCGGCGACATCATCCTCCGCATGCGTCACCAAGCGCTCCCTCGTCTCCAGACGCTCGTACTCACGGGTGCGTTCGGCGGCTTCCAGCGTCAGCGCCTCCTCACGCTTCTGGAGCTCTGCTGAGTCGCCGGAGGCCACCTTCATCGACGCGAGAGCTACCTCTCGCAGCTCCACCTACTCCTCCTGTGAGTGGCACCAGGCTAGGAGCTCCCGAGCCCGCTCCTCCGCCGCCCTTCGCCGCCGGTCATCTTCCCGAGCCTCCTCAGCGGCCCACGATCGGGCCTCCCAAGAGGCCACCAGCGACACCTTGGCCTCTGCGTCGTCAAGATCGCGCTGACGGCGCGCAAGGGCGATGGCGCCCTCCAGCTCGCGCCTCTCTGCAGCCAGGCGCAGGCCCTCGGCCTCAAGGCGCGCGTCTTCATCGGCAAGCTCCTCTCCAAGCAGGCTTACCGCGTCAGCCGCCCTTCGAAGGAATCCTTGGCGGAGAGCGGGACGCTCCCGAGCACGCTCGAGCACGTCCTCCACACCATCATCTGCCCCAAGCAAGCGCTGGGGGCCGCGGGCCAGCACTCCCCCTCCAGGCTGGGGGCTGGGGGCTGGCACCCTCGCAACGGCCGGGCACGCCGCGTCAGAAGCCCGGCGGGGGGCCAGCCCGTCCCCAGGTGAAGAGCGCAGGAAGCGCCTCAGCCAATCGCAGTCCACGACCAGGCAAGAAGCCCATGGCAGGCCGGCTATGCCACGAGAAGGCCCGTGAAGGATTGCGAGGTGCGCAGGGCCACGATACGCCTCGGGATGGTTCGCCTCGTCAGTCGCCCTCACCACAAGGGCTCCACTTCTTGGAGCGCTTGAGGACGATGGAGGGGGCAAAGCCAAGGGGGGCGGCTCCTCAGCCGTCTCCACAAGCTCGGCTGGAAGGGGCCTGCGGAGCAAGAGTCAGTAAAAGCAACAGGAGGATCGGGAGTTGGGAAAGGAGAAGGCTTACTCATCAGTGGCGAAGTACTTCCTACGCTTCAGCAGGCGACAAGGGTAATCGTCGCCCAGGGCCTCCCTTCTCTTCCGGAGGGCCTGGAAGTCCACGCGGAAGCGACCTAGGAGTCAGGCGCAGGGATCAACCTGCGACGAAGATGGAGTGTCAAGGCGATGTGCGTCAGGGGCGCCTGCCTGGCGTGCACCGCCAATCGCCTCGCCAAGAGAAGCCGCCGGAGCCTCGGTGGCCTCGGTCGAAGGCGCAGAGGGCAGCTGCTTGTCACCCTCAGCCTCGGCGGCACGGGCCCTGATAACTGCTTCCTCACGAGCCTCGCCCGGTGCTGTCACCCTGCCGGGAGCCCCCTCGACCTCTGGCGCCTCGAGCCTCCCTGCTCCGCCACTTGAGGAAGAGTCGCCTGGGCCGACTGGAAGGGCAGTCACCACCACTGGGTTCTCACGAGGCCCCTGAAGGCCGACGGGGCGCGGCCCCCACTCATCGAAGATAGACATCTGCCTCACAAGATCGCCCCCGCTCTGGCAGAGGTACAGCAAGGCCCCTCCCTGCTGGATACTGCCAGGGTTGGGGTCCCCCGTCAGGGTCAAGAGCGCCGTCCTCAACACTTCAGGTGTCAGGTCCTCTTCCTGGGGCCTCATACGATCATCGCGCCCGTTGAAGGCCCACATCCGACGGGAGTGGCGCTGGAGAGGAGCGACGCGGCGTAGCAGGAACTCCTTCACCACCTTGGGCGTTTTCACGCCAAGCGACCTCAAGAACGCGAAGCGGTGCCAGACGAAGACGAGCCGGGGGCTCTCAAGCGTCTCCTGGCCCCAGCCCGAATTGGGGACAGCAGGCGAAGTTGGCTCCGACGGCAGGGGGCCGGGCACCCCAGCATCCACATACAGCCACCGCTCGCGGAACCCGGCCACGGGCGGAGGGAGCTTGAAGTCAATCCCAGAGGCCGCCGTCTCATGCGTGACAACGAAGCTCACACACGCCCAGCGTTGGGTAGGGTCAACAAGACGCAGCGAGAAGAAGTGGTGCAGCAAGGCAACCGAAGGAAGGATGCCCATCATAGCCTCGCAAATAAAGGCGAAGACTGAAAGGAGAGCGATGGATTCAGGACCCAGATGCATCAGGTGGATCTGATAATGGGAGAGCACGGCATTAAGGAAATCAGAAAAGGGAGGAACCAGACCTGCCCACAGGGCGTCGGCAAAATACGGGACCTTGGTGGCTATCCTGCCGATGGAGAAGTGGGACGCGGGCCAAGCCGTCGTCCTCCCGCATTCATTGAAGATGGTGGTCAGAGCCAAGCTGACCTTGCCCAAGCCCTCGGCGGGGGCCGCCAACGGCGGCGGGCAAGGCGGAGACACGGGTTTCTCCCCTCTTCCCTTCTTCGTCGGAGCCATGGCGATGGGAAGGGGGGGGGAAGGTTCAAGATTGAGTTGGAAACTGAAACCAGAGTTCAAGCGGAGGAAGGACAGAGGGCGCTCGAGCAACCAAATAGGGGAACGGCTGTGTACGACTATGGGTCCGCCTAGCACGGCGCAAGATAAGGAGGGCATGGGGGAACAGTGCCGCCCACGTCCAATCAACCACCACGCGGCGCCCAAGGCCACAGGCTGTTAGGGCCCATGGCGCTTCGCTCTTGCCCTTTCGCCTCCCAGCACGGCCAAGTCCGGGAGCGCCTTGGGCCCGGGGGCTACTGTCGGCATTCTGGGAACGGGGGTCCCCAGACTTGCCTGCCTGCGGCCAGCGGTGTGGCTAAAAGGGGGCCCAGCGCGGCCCATCTTCACCAACACAAACCCAAGACCCTCGCGAGGGGCCAAGCCTCACGGGGCAGACGACGTAGAGCTTTCTCAAGCGCGGCCTCGTCAGGCTGGCTCACGAGGAGGCGGAGAGATCAAGGCGGGGTACCTCACGAGGTGCCAGTGATGCAAGCCATGACGACTGGGGGCACTAGGCGGGTCCCAGCCCGCGCAGCGTCCTCCCTTCCTCTTTGGTGCAAAGGGGGAAAGCGCAGCCGCGGAGTACCGAGGCATCAGGCAAAGGTTGCCATTTCAGTGCAACGAGACCAAGACCAGGAGGACTACGAGACGAAGGTCACCGTGGAGCCCAAGACAGCGTCATCACCAGAGCTTTGCGCAGGCGAAGACTACTTTTGTCAGGATAGTTGATACTAGCTATCCCCCTTCAAATTAGCCCGCCATTGTTGGCTCCCTTCCCGCTCAATATTTGGGAAGAGGACCAGGGCCTCTATAAATAGGACTAGCCACCCACAGAGAAAGGGGACACGGAGGGACAGAGAGACGGAGCAAGGAGAGGCGGGGAAAGAGAGAGAGAGAGAGAAGATCAGAAAGAGAGAGAGAGAGAGAGAAAGGTGACTGAGCTCCTCCCAGTAGTTCATCACCCCAGCCAAGAACAGACCCTCGCGAGGCTGTTCTTCCTTGTATTGTTCATCACCATCAGCCCAAGAGGCAATCCACCACACCACACACTGGAGTAGGGTATTACACCACAACGGTGGCCAGAACCAGTATAAACCCTGTGTCTCTTGCGTTGTTCTTTCCTTAGTTTAGATCCTAGCAAGGCGCAGGGGTGCAGGTAGGTAGGAGGTGAAATCTCCGCGCGCACCCCAGTGTTCGAACCTCAAGGGTCTGCCGGAACCCGAAATCCGACAAAACCTGCATCCCTTCAGATAGTCATCCATATCCTGAAGGAAAAACAATATACATTTACAGTGACTCACAATATATCATCAAATACTGCTCAGGTTTACTTCTAAGAATAATTGTTAAAGATCATCCAACGTTTTCTTAGAATCTTCGACTCTGTGAAGTAGAAGCAAAAACTGAAAGCTAAACACACACTAAAATTACCTTCATAAAATTCTTCAGATAGCGAATGAGCGATAGACAAAAAATACATACTTCAGATAGCAAGGAGCAGGCCAACAGGCAACAACATTAGTTTTTTAGCAGCGGCGACAAGTAACTACGGAGACATTGCAGGTGAAGAGATGAAATATGGATACCCTTCGTCCCCGACGAGCAGACTTTGTTGATAGTGGTGCAGTGTTGGGCAGGCGACGTGGAGAGAGGCCTGCCTGGCCGGGGCCTAGCCGAGCTTTGCGCTGAGGACGTTGCCCATGGACACCTCCTGCACCATCGTCGGGGTCGACGTTGGCTCTCCAGAGAGCACCATTTTAAATCGGGTGGCAGAGCATCACTGACTGGGTGCTCGGATCCAACTACCATCTACTTTGACCATCCAAACCACACGTGACAACAAGACTCATCCGATCTCTTGTCCTCTACTCAATGTCATGAGATATTAAGATCCAATGTTATTTCTCCAAGTCTGCAACCATCTACTTATACTAATCAAAAGGCAAACCAATCCACTTACGCCCAGTCTATCAGGACTAAAGTTGTACTCCTATCGGTGGGAACGACACCTGTGGGATCACAAGAATCCCTACTGTGGTTAGCGGAGCGCGGGGTCGTGAGAAGAGTGGATCAAATAGATAGCACGCGGTTCGTTTATCCAGGTTCGGGCCGCGAGGATGCGTAAAACCCTACTCCTTCTTTGGTGGATTGTATATCTGTGTTCTTGAGCTAGCTATGGGGCGTGAGGAGCTCCAAAAGCCAAATCCTTCTCCTGGTCGCCTCGGGCCTCCTTTTATAGAAAAAGGGGTTGGCACAGTGGCACACAGGAGGTGGAAAGGGTACAGTGATGCGAGGTTATCCCTCGCATTACATGACAAGGCACATTTAATGTGTCTTGCTTAGGTGTCCTTGCTTTATCGGGGACGGGGGAGAAACATGTCTCGTCCATCGCCACTCCTTGTGTCGACACGTGCCCTGGCCAGCAACGCCTGCGATGCCACGTAGGTAGGCAGGCAGCTAAGGTGGCGCATTGGTGGGTCTTCACGAAGATCTGCATGCCGCCACGCAGGTGCCTGCCCAGCTGGTTGGGTTGGCAGCTGCATGCATGCGGTGGTGGAGGTTTAGTCGGCATGGGCCTGATGGTGGCCCCGCGGGTGTCCTCGGCAAGGGCCTTGCCGGGGCCCCGACAAGGGTCTTGCCGAGGCGCCTACTGTCATCCCCGGCAAGGCGCTTGCCGGGGGCCTTGTGGTCTTCCTCGGCTGGGATCCCACCAAGGGTTGTCGTCTCCTTAGTGCGTATCTGATCTTGAATGTCTTCACAAAGATCTGCATGCCGCCACGGGGATGTCTCCTGAATCCTTGCCCTTTGGGGGCAGTGGACTCAAGGGCGATTTGCTCCATAGGCGCGGGACGAGTCGCCGCGGCAAGGGTCTTGCCAGGGCTGCTAGAACTGTCTCCCGGCAAGGATCTTGCCGGGGAGTCCGCTTCATCCCCTTTGCTCTTCGTGGTCTTGGCCTTGGCGTCGTTCTAGTTCTCTTGAGCTTCGGTCTTACCCTAGCTCACCTCCCTTGCCTTGCTTGGTGTGGTGGTGTCCGCGGCTCAGACTGCCCATGCACAGTTATAGGGGTACAAAAAGTGTACCCCTCTTTTTGTACACCGACAGGAGCCCCTGGGCCTGGGACACACATAAGCGCAACGCATTGTTGGGCTAGGCCCAAAAATGGTGCGTGGGCAGGCGGGGTGGTTTTAACCGTGGTAAGATTCTTCGCGCGCTGCGCTTCCCACGATTCCCACGCGTGGTGCGGCGTGGGGAGGCGCGTGTGACGTGAGCGGCATGCGTGGGGTTGGTTCTCGCAGGCATGCGTCACATCATAGTAAAGGGGAGGTTCGCGCCTTCCCCATAAACGGAGGGAGGCGTGGAGGCGCGACCCTTTTACTGAATGGGGCTGAGGCGTGGTCTTCAAGGCGTCCACTCTCCATGATCACGGGGTGGGAAACCGGACCGTCGCTGGTTGGGGCGGCGGGTCGGTCCTGGCTCCCTGCGCCTTCTGTATCTTGATTGGCCGAGCGGGGCGGCCGAGCCCCAACCTCGATCCTTTATAAAGAGCGAGAGGGGGGATGGCGTCCCGCATTCTTTCATCTTCTTCTTCCTCCAGCTTCTGCTCCTCCCTTCCATCCGTCATGGAGAGAGGGAATCCCGGTCCTTCAATAGTGGCGGCGAGGGTCGCCGCTCGACAACGCGTCCCTCCTTCCCCTGCGCCTGCGATGGCAGAGCCAGCCTCGAGGGGAAGGGGGAGGGGGCGAGGCCGGGGCGCTCAGGGAAGAGGAGGATGAGGTGGCGCTCCGGCCTCGCCTCCGCCAGCAGCTCCTCCTCCAATGGAGGGCCATGTTGGGGATGACCCTTGTGAGTTCTTCGTTAGGCTGCGCCGGCCGCCGTGTCGTCGCCTTTGTCTCCCGACTCCATTTGCGCGGGAGATGGAGCTAGATCCGCCGGAATCGTTGCGGCTGCACATGAGGGGCTGCGGGATCAGTGGCACGCGGGTCCGTGTCGACTTCCCTGCACCTCACGTGATGTATCTTCGTCGGGGATGGAAGACGTTTGCACATATCCACCGCTTGACGGAGGGGCTCTGTAACACCCTGGATATGACTTACCCAAGATGTATTCCAACTCTTGTCGTTTCCGGCGTTAAGTTATTTTATTTTCTTGGGTTCGGTTTCTTGTCTTCGTGTGTTGTTGTCGTTGTCATGCATCTCATATCATGTCGTCATGTGCATTGCATTTGCATACGTGTTCATCTCATGCATCCGAGCATTTTCCCCATTGTCCGTTTTGCATTCCGGCGCTTCGTTCTCCTCCGGTGGTCAATTCTACCTTTCTTTCATGTGTGGGGATTAAACATTTCCGGATTGGACCGAGACTTGCCAAGCGGCCTTGGTTTACTACCGGTAGACCGCCTGCCAAGTTTCGTACCATTTGGACTTCGTTTGATACTCCAACGGTTAACCGAGGGACCGAAAAGGCCTCGTGTGTGTTGCAGCCCAACACCCCTCCAAGTTGGCCCAAAACCCACCAAAGCCCTCTCCATCATCTAGAGCGTTCGATCACGATCGCGTGGCCGAAAACCGCACCTCATTTGGACTCTCCTAGCTCCCTGTATGCCTATATATACCTCCCCCATTCCAAATCCGGATCCCTCCTCTTCGAAACACTAAAATCGCCCCGCCGCCGACGGACATGTCCGCCGCCTAATTCGGACACATCGCCGCCGCCACCCGCGGCCAACCGGGGGCCGCCACGTGGCGCGCCGCCACCCGCAGCCACGCCAGCCCGCGTGGCCCGCTGCGAGCCCCTGCGGCCCAGAGGA
>NC_041386.1:251468921-251539002 GCF_002162155.2 Triticum dicoccoides | reverse complement strand
CTCCTCGCCGGCACCCACCGCACCACGACGCTGGCCACCGCGCGAAGCCCGCCGGAGCTCGCCGCCATCGCGTTCCGCCCCCTCGACTCCAGCAGCAGCAGGCCGGCGAGCTCCCCCGCCGCGCCGGCGACCTTTGCAGCCGGATCCGGCCTCACCTTCCCCCCCTCCGGCGATCCACGGCACTTCCGGCGAGCAAGAGCTCGGATTCGGCAAACCTCGGGTTGCGTGCAAGGCCGGATCCAGATCTGAGTTTTGCCCCCTCGGTTGACTGTTTATCCCTAACCCTAGCTCATGTTGCCCTGTTCATCGTGCTATAACTTTGCATCCGTAACTCCATTTTGGGCATATAGCATATCAAAATGTTCGTCTCAGAGAGTACATCATTTCATTCCATTGCATCATTTTCATTTGAGTTCATCTTGATGCCCGAAATGCTGCTAGAAGAGTGCTACTTGAGATAATTGTCAGATCTGCTGCTCCATTTAGCTATTTGTCATTTTTGCCATGATTATTGTGTGCATGATATGCCCATGAGCTCTACATATGTTTTGTTAAGGGTTTTGCCATCTTTCCAGAGGTGCAACCCATGTATTTTTGTGATGTGTGTGGTGACTAGCACAAGCTTGCAAAGTGAGGCACTTGGTAATGCTGATTTCAGGGACTTAGCATTTCCACTAAGTCCTTGATCTGTTTTTCTCATGATGCCACATGTTCATGTTGTTTCCTAGTGATCCATGCCTCTTTTGAGGATGATCAGTAAGGATGTTTTATTAATCTTGTAGTGCTCTATCCATCTATGTCTTTGTTTGCAATTATGGAGCACCCTAGCTTGAGTCAATCGAGCTCTACTTTTGCTACTTCGTGAATCTGGGCAGATTGTCTACTTGTTAGCGATTTTGCCGAGGATGTTGTAGATGATCCGTGCATGCTATGCTATTGTTCTTGCCATGTCTAGCTTGCATTTTGTGTATTCTTGATGGGTGTATGCTTAGCTTGTCATGACTTGCTCCGTAGTGAGTGCATCGACGGCGTTACAGGCTCACTCTCCATTTTAAGCTGATGGAGGGTGGCCTTCTCTCCGTCAAGGTCTTTGGGTGCTTTGGGACCCGTGCAAGGTGCTGCGTGGAGAGCTCTTCTGATAGTGAAGACTCCTCCTCGGGCGGGAGTGACAAGGAGGACATTGGCAACGATGACGAGGCTAGTAGGCGGCAGGATGACGGGTCTGATTAGGTGTCGGGTGCCGCTCCGTGCGGCACCAGCGCCCCCATCATCCGTGTCGCCGGCTCCCTGAACTTCTCGGGGTCGTCCCCTTGGGTGGCTGGCGTTGGGAGGCTGCGGAAGAGGAAGAGGGCGGGCGGCAAGGCCGTCAAGTTGGAGTAAGCGGGCACCGATGCCTTCGACGCGTGCTGACGTCCTACCGCCTCGTCTTCGAGCTCTGCTTTCGGCGCCGCCATCACCATCCAGCCTTTGGACGACCACCAAGATGTTCTCTTGGTGTCTTCTGCCACCCGTAGCTCGCCTAGGCGCTCCTTTTGTCCCTTTCGCCTCCTTGACCTGCCTCCTGAGGAGAGGGACAAGAAAGGGATTACGGACACCTTATCTCTTTTTAGTTTGTAAGCCTTCAGGCCTTTGTTGAATTTAAAACTTGTAATCCCATCATTCATGTTTTTCATTCCCTATGGACTGTACCTGAGTGGAATGTTTTTTTAATGAAAAAGGGATGCTTGCCGGGTCATTTGTTTGTGGGTGGAACCCACGACAAGGAGTAAATCCTTGATATCTTCAAGACAAACATTTCCTTGCCAACAGGCCTTGCTCTCTCCCCACTTCGCTCGACCTTCCTCACGCCTTTGGCGGAGGCAGGGATGAGGCGGGTTCAGGCTCCATGTTTCATCCTTTCACTGCCGCGACTACGACCAAACTTGGCCCCAGGAACGAGCCTTAGGGCCTAGAGTCATGGGAGCACGGTAGCTTAGGGGAAAATGAGGTTTCTCATACCTCAGTCCATAATGGAATGCATGATAAGTGATGAAGAACTTATCTGAAGCTGCAGTCCCCGGCAACCTTGGTTCGCCGTGGGTGAATCTTCGCTCTTGCAGCCCCCGGCAATACTAGCTTGCCGGGGGCTAGATGCTGGTCTGTTCCTCTTTTTTTTCCTCCCCAAGTGGTTCGGCACGGATATCTGTGTGTCCTGTGAACCAAATAAGACAAAAGAAAGACAAAGAGACGCACACTCGACCTCTAAGCTAGGGATTAGTCACCGCTAAGCACTATCAACCCTAACCAAGGACGAGACTCGACCTAGCATGCATGCTATAACTTAGGGCGCCAGCGCTTCATTTACTTATGCTCAGGGTCTGCGCCTGGCTTTGTACAAAGAGTTACATGCGTCATCGGCAAGGCTCGTACAAAAGGTGGCTTGCTAGGGGGCCCGGCAAGCCGCGCCTCATGGGTAAAACTTGCAAAGATGCTCAATGTTCTAGGAGTTACTCACCGGAACGGCATCTTTGGTCTCCAGGCGGACTGCGCCGGGCCTGGTGACTCGTCTTACCCGATAAGGGCCTTCCCACTTTGGCGTCAACTTGTTGGAATTCTTGGCCGTTGAACGCGTCGAAGAACAAGGTCTCCTTCCTCAAAGCTCCGGGCATGAACCTTGCGGCTATGGTAGCGGCGCAAGGCTTGCTGGTAGCGCGCTGCTCTCACAGCCGCCCAAAGACGATCTTCCTCAAGGAGCGTTGCGTCATCTTGCCGCAATTGCTCTTGCTCAAGCTCGTCATAAGCGAGTACTCTAGGTGACCCGTATATGAGTTCCATGGGGAGAACTGCTTCTGCCCCGTATGCCAGGGCAAAGGGTGTCTGGCCGGTGGCTCGATTTGGTGTCGTTCTGATTGACCAAAGAACCACCGGCAATTCATCAATCCAGCGCCTTCCACTCTTGTGCAGTCTGTCAAAGGTCTTTGTCCTCAGGCCTCGCAGTACTTCAGCATTTGCCCTCTCAGCTTGACCATTGCTTCGTGGGTGAGCAACAGAAGCGAAACAGACCTTGCTGCCGAGGTCTCGAATATATTGCATGAAGGTGTGGCTTGTGAACTGCGTGCCATTGTCGGTGATAACCCTATTGGGTACGCCAAAACGGAACACCAGTCCTTTGAAGAACTTGACGGCTGACTGTGTTGTGACCTTCCTCACTGCTTCCACTTCTGGCCACTTTGTGAACTTGTCGATTGCAACATACAAGTACTCAAAGCCCCCGACAGCGCAGGGGAAAGGGCCCAGTATGTCGAGCCCCCAGACCGAGAAAGGCCAGGAGAGAGGAATGGTTTGAAGGGCTTGAGCTGGCTGATGAAGCTTCTTTGAATGGAACTGACACGCTTCACACCTGGTGACTAGTGTCGTCGCATCCTGGAGGGCGGTGGGCCAGAAGAAGCGTTGCCGAAATGCTTTGCCAGCAAGGGCCCTTGACCCGATGTGGGATCCACATATGCCTCCATGTATCTCCGCCAACAGCCCCAGTCCTTCCTCTCGAGGGACACACTTCAATTTCACGATGTTCGGCCTCTTTCTATACAGGACGTCATCGACGAACTGGTACATAGTAGAGCGACGGTCTACTTTTTCCGCTTCTTCCTGCTCCTCAGGAAGTTCCGCTGTTTGGAGGAATCGGACGGTATGCTGTGCCCATGCTGGAGCCTGGGGCTCGACGGCGAGGACTAAAGGCATTTCCTCCGCTATCGGAGCGGCTGTCTCCATGGCAAGAGCTTGATGCTCTGTCGGAGCTAGCCGTCCCGTGGCGGGCTCAGTGTCTCCGACAACATCCTTGTCGGCGGCTTCGGGGAGCTCGGCGGGAAAGTACTTGTCGGGCCCTGATTTTATCCTCTTGTTCTGCTCTGTTGATGGATCAACGGATGGCTGAGTTAGTCAAAGCACAAAGGTACCTGGTTCCACAGGTAGCTTGAGGGCAGCGCGTTTTGACAGGTAATCGGCGATATCATTCTCCGCTCGGGGAACGTATTCTGCTTGTATACCATCAAAACACTCTTCCAGCTTTCTCACTTCATCGACGTAGGCCTTCATCAACGGGCTCTGGTAATCCTTGTTGACTTGCTTGACGACAAGTTGTGAGTCGCCTCTGACGACGGGTTTCTTGATTCCGAGGTCTGCCGCGATCCTAAGACCGGCAAACATCCCTTCGTACTCAGCTGTATTGTTTGTTGACACCTCCCTGGGGAAGTGCATCTGGATCACGTACTTGAGGTGCTCTCCGGTGGGCGCGACAAGCAGTACGCCAGCCCTGGCGCCCTGTAAGGAGAACACTCCATCAAAGTACATGATCCAGTCGCAACTTGCCTCCTTGCCGGGGAGAGCAGTCTCTTGGGTTTCTTCGTCAGGCATCGCGGTCCATTCTGCAACGAACTCCGCCAGGACTCGGCTTTGAATCGTCGAGGTACTCTCAAACTTGAGGCCAAAGCTGGACAGTTCCACTGCCCACTCTACGATCCTTCCCGTTGCGTCTGGATTGTGCAATATCCGTTGCAGAGGGAGGCGAGTGACAACAGTGATTTCGTGCACCTGGAAGTAGTGACGAAGCTTCCTCGAGGCCATAAGAAGGCCGAAGAGCAGTTTCTGCACACCGGAGTACCTCGATCTAGCCCCTTGCAGGAGGGAACTAATAAAGTAGACCGGGTGCTGCATCATTTTCTTCTTCGGCGGCACTTCAATTGGCTGCGTCATCTCGGCATCGGTGGCATCGGGCTCCGTTGCTACTATTACCTCATCATCAATTTCTCTCTGTGCCACTAGTGCGACGCTGACCACCTGGTTCGTTGCCGCCAGGTACAGCAGCAATGGTTCCTGTGGCCTAGGCGCAACTAGTATTGGCACGGAGGAGAGGTACCTCTTCAAATCTTGCAATGCTGCTTTGGCTTCTGGCGTCCACTCCATCGGGCCCACCTTTTTCAAAGTCTTGAAAAAGGGAAGGGCGCGCTCGGCGGACTTGGAAATGAACCTGCTCATGGCGGCAACGCAACCAGCAAGCCGACGCACATCCTTGACTCGCTTGGGCGCTTCAATCTGCTCTATAGCTTTGATCTTGCCCGTATTGGCCTCTATCCCTCGCTGTGACACAAAGAACCCGAGAAGCTTGCCAGACGGGACACCGAAGATGCACTTCTCAGGGTTTAGCTTGAGATTGATCTTGCGTAGGTTTGCAAATGTTTCTTGTAAATCCGATATGAGGGTTGCCCTGTTCTTGGTTTTGACCACTATATCATCCATATAAGCTTCCATATTTCTATGGAGCTGGGGTTCAAAACCAATCTGGACCGCCCTTGCAAATGTTGAACCAGCACTCTTCAACCCGAAAGGCATCCGTATAAAGCAATATGTACCACATGGGGTGATGAATGCCGTTTTCTCTTCATCTTCCCTTGTCATGAAGATCTGCTGGTAGCCGGAGTAGGCATCGAGGAATGACAACAGATCACACCCAGCTGTGGAGTCAACAATCTGGTCGATGCGCGGCAACGGGAAGGGGTCTTTGGGACAAGCCTTATTAATATTTGTGTAATCAATACACAGCCTCCACTTCCCATTTGCCTTGCGCACTACCACCGGATTGGCCAACCACGTTGGATGGAGCACTCCTCTTACCAAACCCACTGCTTCTAGTTTTCGGATCTCCTCTGTATTGAACTCTTGTCGTTCCAACTTGCTTTCTGACCTTCTGCTTGACGGGCCGCGCATGAGGACCTACAGCAAGGTGGTGCTCAATCACCTCCTTGGGAACGCCGGGGATGTCGGATGCTCGCCATGCAAACACATCGACATTCGCCCACAGGAAGGTGACGAGCGCGTCTTCCTATTTGTCGTCAAGGGTGGAGCTTATGGTAAAAGCTCCTCCCGTGCCGTCCTTCTTGACGGAAACCTTCTTGGTTCCCGGCGGTGTGGCCCTGGACTTCTTGTTTCTGTCGGCGTAGCTCTCTGGCACGTCCTCGACGGGAGCGCTACACTCCAAAGAGGTGCGCTTGCTGGAGTGGGTGCCTGAGGTCTCACCGGTCTTCTTCTTTTGCCTTCCCGGGGCTCCAGCGGCAGGAGCAAGCGCCTTAGCAGTGGCGGCTGCTGCAACTGCTTGCAGGTAGAGTTGGTCAGCGCAAATTAGCGCATTCTTCTTGTCTGATGGGACGGTGATGATCATCACAGGCCCCGGCATCTTCAGGGTGTTGTAGGCGTAATGTGACGCCGCCATGAACTTGGCCAGCGCTGGGCGGTCAAGGATCCCGTTGTAAGGCAAGGGGATCTTGCCAACGTCGAACACAACCCTTTCTGTCCTCTAGTTCAGATCACTCCCAAAAGTCATGGGCAACGTGACCTTTCCCTTTGGTTGACTTCTTCTCGGGTTGACCCCCTGAAACCTGCCCGTCTCTTCAAGGTCTTCATCAGGAATCTGCAATTTCTCGATCACGGCAGGTGAGATTAAGTTCAGACCGGCCCCGCCATCGACTAGCATCTTTGTCACCCTGAGGTTGTGTATTGTTGGTGAAACCAACAATGGCAAGCACCCGACTGCAGTAGTGCGATCAGGGTGATCCTCAGTGTCAAAAATGATAGGTGTGCTGGACCACTTCAGCGGCCTTTGGGCATCAAACGACGGTTCTGCCGCTGTAATCTCATGCGCCCACTGTTTAAGCTGGCGGTGAGAGGTATGCAGCGAGGTGCCGCCATCGACGCACATGGCCTCTGTAGCTTTCTGAAATTCTTGGTCACCAGACTCATCGTCCTCTTCGTGATCATCGTCTTCTGGCTTTTTGTCACGGCCCCGGGCGGGCCTCTCCTGCTGTTTATCTTTGCCGCGACAGCCCGCCTGGCTGTTACGCTTCTTGCCGGACCCCTCAGCACCCTGGCCTTTCTCCTTGTCCCGCCTCTCATATTCAGCCCTCTGCTTCTCAGCAAGGAGCTCAACCTGTCGGCAGTTCTGGAGATCATGGCCTTTGGTGCGATGGATCTTGCAGTATTGCTTGTCGGAGTTTCCTGGCTTCTCGGCAGCCGCCAAGGCCCGGCAGGCGACACATCCGGCAATTTCCTTGCCGGGGTCATCTGCCTTGGTTTTCTTGGCGGAGCCGGCGTCGTCAGATCCCTCGACGGCAAGCACAGCCTTACCTTTGCACTTCCTGTTGCGGCGCCGGCATTTCTTCGCCGGGGCGGCAGTAACCTCATCTGAGGAGTCGGTTTCCACGCCGACATCTTCGCTGGGGTACTTCCTTCCCTCTTCAGCTCGGGCACATCTGTCAGCAAGAACATAGAGTTCTGCCACATCTTTCACCTTGTTCATTGCCAGTTCTTCGCGCATCTTGCGGTTACGCACGTTCTGATGGAACGCGCTGATGATGGCGGCAGGGTGAACATCAGGGATATTGTACTGTACCCGGCTGAACCTCTGTATATACTTGCGCAGACTCTCGCCTCCCTTCTGGGGAATGACATGCAGGTCGCTTGCTTGGCCATGGGCTTGGTGACCTCCAGTAAAGGCGCCCAAAACTCATGGCACAAATCCGACCAGGAGGAAATAGAGTCTATCGGCAAGTGCATCGACCACGACATGGCGTTGGGTTTAAGAGCCAATGGAAAGTAATTCGCGAGCACCTTATCATCGCGGGCTCCGGCGGCTTGCATCGCGATGGTGTAGATGATGAGGAACTCAGACGGGTGAGTCTTGCCGTTGTACTTTTCGCCAACGTCAGGTTTGAAGGTGCGGTGAGTGGGCAACTGGAACTGCCGCAGCTCACGGGTAAAAGCCGGATAGCCTACCTCGTAAGGTAGGCCTCCAGGGCTCTCCGGGGCCGGGTGGTTCACAGCAGGCCCTGCTCGCCTGTCTGACTGGTGGCGCGCTCCACGCCGGCGCTCGATAGTGGTTCGAGCGTCTTCATGGGCTCGTTCCCGAAGAACTTGGCGCTGGTCATAGTGGATCCGCGGGTCAGACGATGCTATGGAGATGTCGTCGCCCACGATGTCGCGACGAGCCGGCGTCCGCGGTACCGGATGGGGAAGAGGTGAATGCACCATGGTCGCGGCACCGCCGGCTTTTACGCCACTGGTCCGTAGGACTCCATCGGAGCGTCGACCCGGGTCCCCACCGGTCTTGGTTCGTCTTTGTTGGCCACCGTAACAAGGCTTTGGATAGTTGCTCTCCATTCGTCGAGTTTCCCCGTAGTGGGAGGAAAGTCGAGGAGCAACTGCGCGCGTGCCAGGGCCTCTGCTGGTGTCGGTGGCAGCGAAACCTGCACGGATCGCGACGCGCTTTGACTTCTAACCATGTCAGAAGGAGCTCTATCACGACCCCGTGGTCGCAGCGCCTCGGCGAGTGGGCAGGTCTTCTACGTCCCGGGAGTGGCGCTCGGGGCTCTTCCCGTGGCGACGCCCGGGATCTTCGGCGTGATTATGCCGTTCGTCACGCGCTGCCTGGGAGGAGCGCGCTGTTGGCGCCGGCGTGGGAGTCTTGGAGGCCCTTGCATCGCCTTCGGGCGGGGCGGCGACGACCCAGGAAGGCCCCGCTCCACCCGCGAAGGGATTGGCTCCGCCTTTGGATTTGGCGACGTGTGGCCCGTTACCAGGCACACAAACATCGCCGCCTCCCAAACTCCGGCTGCTGGGATGGTGTTGGTGTCCGCGAGCAGCGCCCCGGGTCCTTTCTGCGACTGGTCTGCTGCTCGCCCGTGTCGGGACGGGCTGTCCGACTTCCGACTGGCCAACCGCCACCGTCGCCTTCTTCTTGGGCGCCATGATGATGAAGAAGCGCCCAACTAACTGCTAAAGCCGATTCTCACAACTGCGCCCCGTACCTGGTGCGCCAGAGATGTCGGTGGGAACGACACCTATGGGATCACAAGAATCCCTACTATGGTTAGTGGAGCACGGGGTCGTGAGAAGAGCAGATCAAACAGATAGCACGCGGTTTGTTTATCCAGGTTCGGGCCGCGAGGATGCGTAAAACCCTACTCCTGCTTTGGTGGATTGTATATCTGTGTTCTTGAGCTAGCTATGGGGCGTGAGGAGCTCCAAAAAGTCGAATCCTTCTCCTGGTCGCCTCGGGCCTCCTTTTATAGAAAAAGGGGTTGTCACAGTGGCACACAGGAGGTGGAAAGGGTACAGTGATGCGAGGTTATCCCTCGCATTACATGACAAGGCGCATTTAATGCATCTTGCTTAGGTGTCCTTGCTTTATTGGGGACGGGGGAGAAACCTGTCTCGTCCGTCACCGCTCCTTCTTCTGTCGACACGCGCCCTGGCCAGCGATGCCTGCGATGCCAGTAGGTAGGCAGGCAGCTGAGGTGGCGCAGTGGTGGGTCTCCACGAAGATCTGCATGCCGCCACGCAGGTGCCTGCCCAGCTAGTTGGGTCGGCAGCTGCATGCATGCGGTGGTGGAGGTTTAGTCGGCATGGGCCTGATGGTGGCCCCGCGTGTGTCCTCGGCAAGGGCCTTGCCGGGGCCCCGGCAAGGGTCTTGCCGAGGCGCCTGCTGTCATCCTCGGCAAGGCGCTTGCCGGGGGCCTTGTGGTCTTCCTCGGCTGGGATCCCGCCAAGGGTTGTCGTCTCCTTAGTGCGTATCTGATCTTGAATGTCTTCACAAAGATCTTCATGCCGCCACGGGGATGTCTCCCGAATCCTTGCCCTTTGGGAGCAGTGGACTCAAGGGCGATTTGCTCCGTAGGCGCGGGACAAGCCGCCGCGGCAAGGGTCTTGCCGGGGCTGCTAGAACTGTCTCCCGGGAAGGATCTTGCCGGGGGAGTCCGCTTCGTCCCCTTTGCTCTTCGTGGTCTTGGCCTTGGTGTCGTTCTAGTTCTCTTGAGCTTCGCTCTTACCCTGGCTCACCTCCCTTGCCTTGCTTGGTGTGGTGGTGTCTGCGGCTCAGACTGCCCGTGCACAGTTATAGGGGTACAAAAAGTGTACCCCTCTTTTTGTACACCGACAACTCCTAACAGTGGGGCTGTAATATTTCCACAAGCGTAGATGCACGATGCACAAACAATAAAAATATACTTGAGAAGCCAAAATCATAAGAGGCATGGTTTAATGCATATATTAAGAAATAAAAGGTAAAAAGGATAAATTTGCCCCAAGAGTTTGTTCGTTCATGGTGGATAAACATCCATAAATGAATCTACACAATCCAATTCAACAACACAGTTCAGTGGTATGACGATAAGAGCAATGACAAGCTAGACTTAGTTTATTGATGCTGCTCCCACCCACATTCTGTTTGGCGAGCAATGGCATGTTAGATGAGCGTAAGAAAAACACACTGGATGTTATATCGATGACGTGGGCAAAGGATAGATGGTCAACCAGGTCAAGAAGGCACTGAATAGTTCCATTAAGATGATAGTGTGTGCATTTTGAATTGGCTGCAATTTTTATGGGCAAATAAAAAACAGAGGAATTATAATTTCTGAATTCTGAATTGAAGGAGGAGGTGTGAATCTGAAGTGGCCTTACGTCTGCTAGGGACTGTCTAGTTCCCTGCTTTCATTTGTTCTTCCTTTTATTTTTAATAGATTTTCCCCTAGGATTAAAGCCTAGCTTTGACCAAATTCTCAATCTTAAACTCGGTCATCTAAAAATTTACTGTAAACTAATCCGACAGAAAACTTCTCCTGTATCTGTTGCTACATACAGACAGAGGTCAGTACCCAACCCAACCATCTAGGACCTAATCAACGCAGCACCTGAAACAAATCCAACTAGGCTCAGGGGGAGGCCGTTAAGCCACGCGGCCTGAACACCAGGAACTAGATATCTACTAGGCCATATCAAGAACAGGGGGCCTGGCCATGTCCGAGCATGAATCCCGGACGGATCACGGACGATTGAGGTGAGGGGGTCGAGCACGTACGCATGTAGGAGGCGGGGAGTGAGCTTCAGACGGATCATGGACGATCCCCGCTCGTAGGAAAGAAAGACAGCTACGGCGGCAGAGGAGAGGGGAGGAGGAAAGCCAGCGGCGGCGACGGATCACTGACCAAGCACCGCCCTACCCCTCCTCCGCCGCTCCGGTGCCACGGCCACGCGCACGCGGCTACGGCGGGAGCTGCGGGGGAGCAGCGAGGAGGCGAGGGTCCGCGCGAGGGAGGCGGCGGCGGTGGCTTCCATGGGGATCGGAGCGGAGGAAGGCGGGAGCTTGGGTGAGTGTTGTGCGTGGCCGGTGCTCGCCGGAACCGGCTGGCGTTGGTGGTGGCGGCGGTGAGGAGATCATGGGGAGAGGAGCCGAGCCAGGGTGGGGTGGACGGAGGTGAGTTTGTGAGAGAGTTTTTTAGGGATGAGAGAGAGAGTGGTGGGGTGGGAGTGGATCAGGCCGGGGTGGACACGCTTAGTAGTAGCGTGGGAGTCTACCTGCGCTACTACTACTTACTTAGTAGTAGCGCCAGTTTTACACCCCTTGCTACTACTATGGTCTATTCCAGGGGCATTGTTCGAGACAACTTAGTAGCAGTGCGGGTTTATACCCCTCGCTACTACTATCAACTTAGTAGTAGCGCGGTTTTTATACCCCTCGCTACTACTAATTAGCAGTAGCACCCACTTTTAAACCGTGCTACTGATAAACTTCTGTGTATAAGGTTTTCCCTAGTAGTGTATATTGGTCCCCCTTCAATCCCGTATGCACCAATTTCTATGCTAGGCTGAAGCTTCTGTCACCCTTGCCCTCCAATACATAGTCCTATCAACATACAACTAACGCTATGGTGTGATCCATGCGCGCGCTCATATGATGGGAACCAAAGGACAGCAACATAACCACAAGCAAATTAAATCAATCATAGCAGTTCATCAACCACCAATAGGACAACGAAAATCTACTCTGACATCATAGGATTGCAACACATCATTGGATAATAATACGAAGCATAAAGCACCATGTTCAAGTAGAGGGTACAACGGGTTGCGGAGAGTGGACCGTTGTAGATAGAGGGAGGAAGGTGATGGAAATGTTGGTGAAGATGGCGTAGGTGTTGGAGTAGATCGTGGTGATGATGATGATGGCCACGGCAGCGTTCCGGCGCCACCGGAAGAGAAGGGGAGAGGGGGCCCTTCGTCTCTTCCTTGACCTCTTCCCTAGATGGGAGAAGGCTTTCCCCTCTGGTCCTTGGCCTCCATGGCATGGGAGGGGCGAGAGCCCCTCCGAGATTGGATCTGCCTCTCTGTCTCTCTCTGTTTATGCGTTCTCAGACTCTACCCTTTCACCGCTTCTTAAATTCCCGGAGATCCATAACTCCAATCGGGCTAAAATTTTAACGTGATCTCTATCCGGATATTAGCTTTCTAGCGGTGAAAGAAGGGCATCAACCACCTTACGGGGTGGCCACGAGGGTCAGGGGCGCGCCCCCTGCCTCGTGGCCCCCTCGGGCATCGTCTCGCGTGGATTTTTCTTCCGAAAAATCATATATATTCCAAAAAAAATCTCCATTAGTTTTTATCCCGTTTGGACTCCGTTTGATATGGATATTCTGCGGAACAAAAAACATGCAACAAACAGGAACTGGCACTGGGCACTCGATCAATATGTTAGTCCCAAAAATAGTATAAAAAGTTGCCAAAAGTATATGGAAGTTGTAGAATACTGGCATGGAACAATCAAAAATTATAGATACGACGGAGACGTATCAGCATCCCCAAGCTTAATTCCTGCTCGTCCTCGAGTAGGTAAATGATAAAAAAGATAACTTTTGATGTGGAATGCTACCTAGCATAATCTTGATCACATATCTAATCATGGCATGAATATTAAAACGCGAGTGATTCAAAGCAATAGTCTATCATTTGACATAAAAAACAATAATACTTCAAGCCTACTAATAAAGCAATCATGTCTTTTCAAAATAACATGGCCAAAGAAAGTTATCCCTACAAAATCATATAGTCTGGATATGCTCCATCTTCACCACACAAAATATTCACATTGCACAACCCCAATGACAAGACAAGCAATTGTTTCATACTTTTGACGTTCTCAAACCATTTCAACTTTCACGCAATACATGAGCGTGAGCCATGGCCATAGCACTATAAGTGGAATAGAATGGTGGTTGTGGAGAAGACAAAAAGGAGAAGATAGTCTCACACCAACTAGGCGTATCAACGGGCTATGGAGATTCCCATCAATAGATATCAATGTGAGTGAGTAGGGATTGCCATGCAACAGATGCACTAAGAGCTATAAGTGTATGAAAGCTCAGACTGAAGACTAAGTGGGTGTGCATCCAACTTGCTTGCTCATGAAGACCTCAGGCGTTTGAGGAAGCCCATCGTCGGAATATACAAGCCAAGTTCTATAATAAAAATTCCAACTAGTATATGAAAATGATAACTCAAGAGACTCTCTATATGAAGAACATGGTGCTACTCTGAAGCACAAGTGTGGTAAAAGGATAGTAACATTGCCCCTTCTCTCTTTTTCTCTCATTTTTTTGTTTTTCATTATTATTTTTTTAAAAATGGTGGGCTTCTTTGGCCTTTTTTTATTTGGGCTTCTTTGGCCTCTTTTTTTTGTAAAGTCCGGAGTCTCATCCCGACTTGTAGGGGAATCATAGTCTCCATCATCCTTTCCTCTCTGGGGCAATGCTCTAATAATGATGATCATCACACTTTTATTTACTTACAACTCAATATTAGAACTCGATACTACAACAAAGATATGACTCTATATGAATGCCTCTGGCGGTGTACCGGGATGTGCAATGATCTAGCGTAGCAATGACATCAAAAAACGGACAAGCCATGAAAACATCATGCTAGCTATCTTACGATCATGCAAAGCAATATGACAATGAATGCTCAAGTCAGGTATATGATGATGATGGAAGTTGCATGGCAATATAACTCGGAATGGCTATGGAAATGCCATGATAGGTAGGTATGGTGGCTGTTTTGAGGAAGGTATATGGTGGGTTTATGGTACCGGCGAAAGTTGCGCGGTACTAGAGAGGCTAGCAATGGTGGAAGGGTGAGAATGCGTATAATCCATGGACTCAACATTAGTCATAAAGAAGTCACATACTTATTGCAGAAATCTATTAGTCATCGAAACAAAGTACTACATGCATGCTCCTAGGGGGATAGATTGGTAGGAAAAGACCATCGCTCGTCCCCGACCGCCGCTCATAAGGAAGACAATCAATAAATAAATCATGCTCCGACTTCATCACATAACGGTTCACCATATGTGCATGCTACGGGAATCACAAACTTCAACACAAGTATTTCTACAATCCACAACTACCCACTAGCATGACTCTAATATCACCATCTTTATATCGCAAAACTATTGTAAAGAATCAAACATATCATATTCAGCGATCTACAAGTTTTATGTAGGATTTTATGACTAACCATGTGAATGACCAATTCATGTCATCTCTCTAAATAGATATAAGTGAAGCAAGAGAGTTTAATTCTTTCTGCAAAAGATATGCCCACACTCTAACAAATATTAGTGAAGCAAAAGAGCATTCTACAAATGGCGGTTTTCTATGTAAACAGAAACCGGCAATCCAAACTTCAAATGATATAAGTGAAGCACATGAAGCATTCTATAAAGCCATACTCAAAAGATATAAGTGAAGTGCATAGAGCATCATATAAATCAACCAAGGACTATCTCATACCGGCATGGTGCATAAAATAAAAATGAAAACTAAATGCAAAAGACGCTCCAAAATTGCACATATCGCATGAATGAAACGAATCCGAAAACATACCGATACTTGTTGAAGAAAGAGGGGATGCCTTCCGGGGCATCCCCAAGCTTAGACGCTTGAGTCTCCTTGAATGTTTACTTGGGGTGCCTCGGGCATCCCCAAGCTTGAGCTCTTGCCTCTCTTCCTTCTTCTCACATCGAGACCTTCTCGATCATCGAACACTTCATCCACACAAAACTTCAACAGAAAACTCGGTAAGATCCGTTAGTATAATAAAGAAAATCACCACTCTAAGTATTGTTGTAAACCAATTCATATTTTGTTTTTGCATTGTGTCTACTGTAATATAACTTTTCCATGGCTTAATCCACTGATATAAATTGAGAGTTTCATCAAAACAAGCAAACTATGCATCAAAAACAGAATCTATCTAAAATAGAACAGTCTGTAATAATCTGAACATTAACCATACTTCTGATACTTGAAAAATTCTGCCACAAATAGGAAAAATAAACAATTTGTATAGAAATACAGTGCAAAAAGAATCATAACCATTTGATGTTCCAGCTAAAAATGTAAAATCGCGCACTACAGCCAAAGTTTCTGTCCTGCATCATACAAACCATCAAGCAAATGTAAACATCCTAAAGGCAAACCTTGGCACATTTTTTTATAATACAATGGAATCGTACAAGGAGATAATTATTTTTTGTTGAAAAGTTTCTGTAATCAGGATTCACAAAGTTGTCGTGAGCATGAACAAAGTTCAAGGAACTCTCCCACTTCAACAATGCTTGTCTTTCTCACTTTCACTTTCCTTTTTGAAAAAGTTTTGGGTTCCCCTCTTTATTTTTGTTGTTTTTAAACTATATGAAAGCACTCAACAGAAATAAATGACTCCCTAAAACTTCCGGGTTGTCTCCCTGGCAGCGCTTTCTTTAAAGCCAGTAAGCTAGGCATATAGTGCTCAAGTAATGGATCCACCCGGATCCCAAGGTATATCAAAGCCAATTTTAATTAGCAATGATTTATAATTTAGTAGTGAGCACAAAATAACATATATCATGCAACAACGAAGTCTAACTCTCTTCCTATGCATCGGCATGTCATAAAAGAACAATTCATGCACACAAAGTAAAGGCCAATGCATAGTATAAACAGTTTCTTGCAATTTTATCGTGTTGGAAACATAGAGAGGTGGAGATGTAGTTCCTCTCTCATAATAATTTCAAGTAGGAGAAGCAAGCACATGCATATTATATCTATCAAAATCATCATGTGTAATAGTAAAACACAACCCATCAATATAATCCTTAATAAGTGCAAACTTCTCTGATATAGTGTAGTTTGGAGAATTCAAAAAGATAATAGGACTATCATGTGTGGGTGCAATAGCAACAATTTCACTTTTAACATAAGGGACTATAGCAAGTTCATCTCCATAAGCATAATTCATATTGGCATCTTGGCCACAAGCATAGCAAGCATCATCAAAAAGGGATATTTCAAGAGAATCAACGGGATCATAACAATCATCATAGAAATCATCCTTCGGCAAGCACGAAGGGAAATTAAACAATGTGTGAGTTGAAGAGTTACTCTCATTAGAAGGTGGGCACAGGTAGCTAATCCGCTCTTCCTCCTTTTGTTCTTCGCTCTCCTCATCATCTTTTTCATCCAATGAGCTCATAGCTTCATCAATTTCTTCTTCCATAGACTCCTGCAAAATATTAGTCTCTTCTTGGACAGCGGGGTAGTCCTCAATATATGGTTCAACATAGGCATTAGAAGCATAATTATCATAGCAATATTTAAGTATGTCAAATTTTTCAGATTTGTAAAGAGTAGCATCATACGTTTCAATCAAAGAAGCAATTTCATAAGCATCCTTAAAAGGAACAAATTCTTCAATTTGTTGAACATCATAGTAACTATAAACACCCTTAGCATACGAAGATACGATTCCGTTATCACTAAACTCACATTGATAGGGAAGGTGTTTCTTAGGGTTTTCAGAACAACAAGTAATATCATATATTTTGAATAAATTCCAAGCATAGCATTGCAAACGATGAATTTGACCCAGTAAAATTTTCCCTTTTTCAAATATTCGGTGTCGCACATAACAAGCATGCTCATCTAAAGATTTTCCCTCAACTAAGCTAGTTGGGGTTTCAGCACGAGCACATAGGGATCGAAGATGATCCAAGTAATAAGCTTCAGCAATGTGATAGATTTTGAGTGGTTCTTCAACCATTGGTTTAGTAGGTACAACTAATTTTTTTGGTATTTTGTGTTTCCTACCCATAACTAAAGATAGAAAACAACTAATAATAGCAAATAAAAATTACTTAGTGATAAAGCAAACAAGCACACATGAGAATATTCACCCACGCTATTGCTCCCCGGCAACGGCGCCAGAAAAAGGTCTTGATAACCCACAAGTATAGGGGATCGCAATAGTTTTCGATAAGTAAGAGTGTAGAACCCAACGAGGAGCTAAAGGTAGAACAAATATTCCCTCAAGTTCTATCGACCACCGATACAACTCTACGCATGCTTGATGTTCGCTTTACCTAGAACAAGTATGAAACAAGAAGTACTTTGTAGGTGTTGTTGGATAGGTTTGCAAGATAATAAAGATTACGTAAATAAAAAGTAGGGGATGCTTAGATAAAGAAACAATAAAGTAAATATAGCGAGTGTAGAAAAGTGGTGGTAGGAGTTGCGAAATTTCCCCTTAAGCAATTGACTACTTTACTAGACCGATAGCAAGTTTCATGTGGGAGAGGCCACTGCTAGCATGTCATCCCTTACTTGGAATTCTATGCACTTATGATTGGAACTATTAGCAAGCATCCGCAACTACTAACGTTCATTAAGGTAAAACCCAACCATAGCATTAAGATATATTGGTCCCCCTTCAATCCCGTATGCATCAATTTCTATGCTAGGCTGAAGCTTCTGTCACCCTTGCCCTCCAATACATAGTCCTATCAACATACAACTAACCCTATGGTGTGATCCACGCATGCGCTCATATGATGGGCACCAAAGGGCAGCAACATAACCACAAGCAAATTAAATCAATCATAGCAATTCATCAACCACCAATAGGACAACGAAAATCTACTCTGGCATCATAGGATGGCAACACATCATTGGATAATAATATGAAGCATAAAGCATCATGTTCAAGTAGACGGTACAGCGGGTTGCGGGAGAGTGGACCGTTGTAGATAGAGGGGGGAAGGTGATGGAGATGTTGGTGAAGATGGCGGAGGTGTTGGAGTAGATCACGGTGGTGGTGATGATGATGATGATGATGATGGCCACGACAGCGTTCCGGCGCCACCGGAAGAGAAGGGGAGAGGGGGCCCCTTTGTCTTCTTCTTCCTTGACCTCCTCCCTAGATGGGAGAAGGGTTTCCCCTCTGGTCCTTGGCCTCCATGGCATGGGAGGGGCGAGAGCCCCTCCGAGATTGGATCTGCCTCTCTGTCTCTCTCTGTTTCTGCGTTCTCCGACTCTACCCTTTCACCGTTTCTTAAATTCCCGGAGATCCGTAAATCCGATTGGGCTAAAATTTTAATGATCTCTATATGGATACTAGCTTTCTAGCGGCGAAAGAAGGGCATCAACCGCCTTACGGGGTGGCCACGAGGGTCAAGGGCACGCCTGCCCCCTGGGGCGCGCCCCCTGCCTCGTGGCCCCCTCGGGCATCGTCTCGCGTGGATTTTTCTTCCGAAAAATCATATATATTCCAAAAAAATCTTCGTTAGTTTTTATCCTGTTTGGACTCCATTTGATATGGATATTCTGCGAAACAAAAAACATGCAACAAACAGGAACTGGCACTGGGCACTTGATCAATATGTTAGTCCCAAAATAGTATAAAAAGTTGCCAAAAGTATTTGAAAGTTGTAGAATATTGGCATGGAACAATCAAAAATTATAGATACGACGGAGACGTATTAGTCCCGCACGCCCATCATTTTTGACACCAAGGATCACGATTGCACAACCGCGGTCGGGTGTTTGCCATTGTTGGTGACGAAAGTGCTTGTTGACGGTGGGGCCGGTCTGAACTTGATCTCACCCGCTGTGATCAAGAAGCTGCAGATTCCTAATGGAGACCTCGAAGAGACGGGCGCGTTTCAAGGGGTCAACCTGGGAAGGAGCCATCCTAAAGGTAAAATCACGCTGCATGTTGCATTTGAGGCGAGCTGAACTATAGGACGGAGAAGATCGTCTTTGATGTCGCCGAGATCCCCTTGCCATACAATGGGATCCTTGGCCGCCCAGCGTTGGCCAAGTTCATGGCGGCGTCCCACTACGCCTACAACACATTAAAGATGCCATGATCGCTGACCATCATCACCGTCCCCTCTGACAAGTAAGATGCGCTCATAAGAGCCAATCAACTTTACCGAGAGGCAGTTGAGCAACTGCCGCGAAGACACTTTCCCCTGCCGCTGAAGCTCCAGGGAAGAAGAAGGCCGGCAAGACCCCTTCTGGCAAGACCTCTTCCGGTGAGACCTCTAGCGCCCACTCCGGCAAGCGCACATCTTCAGAGTGCTGCGCTCCAATTGAGGATGTGCCAGAGAGCTCCGCCGGCAAGAGCAAGAAGTCCAAAGCTGCACCACCAGCAACCAAGAAGGTGTCCATCAAGGAGGATGACATGGGCGGGGATTTCACCATAAGCTCCACCCTCAATAGCAAATAGGAAAGCATGCTCATCGCCTTCCTGCGGGCGAATGTCAATATGTCTACATGGCAAGCATCCGACATCCCTGGCGTTCCCAGGGAGGTGATTGAGCACCATCTTGCTGTCTGTCCTCATGCGCGGCCCGTCAAGCAAAAGGTCAGGAAGCAAGCTTTGGAGTGACAAAAGTTCATCATAGAAGAGATCAGGAAGTTCGAGGCGGCAGGCCTAGTTAGAGGAGTACTCCACCCGACGTGGTTGGCCAATATGGTGGTGGTGCGTAAGGCAAATGGGAAGTGGAGGATGTGTATTGATTACACAGATATCAATCAAGCTTGTCCAAAGGATCATTTCCCTTTGCCACGCATCGACCAGGTTGTAGACTCCACTGCCGGGTGTGACCTGCTGTCATTCGTTGACGCCTATTCAGGATACCACCAGATCTTCAGGATGAAAGAAGACGAAGAGAAGACCGCGTTCATCACCCCATGCGGTACATACTATTTTGTACGGATGCCTTTCAGGTTGAAGAGCGTCGTTTTGATGTTTGCCCGAGCAGTCCAAATTGGTTTTGAGCCCCAACTACATAGAAATATGGAAGCCTATATGGATGATATAGTGGTCAAAACCAAGGACAGGGCCACGCTCGTACAAGACCTAGAAGAAACATTTGCAAATCTGTGTAAGATCAACCTCAAGCTCAACCCAGAGAAGTGCGTGTTTGGTGTCCCGCCGGCAAACTTCTTGGGTTCTTTGTGTCTCAATGCGGAATTGAAGCAAATCCTAACAAGATCAAGGCGATCATGCAGATTGAGGCACCGAAGCGAGTCAAAGACGTCCGTAGGCTCGCGGGCTGCGTTGCAGCCCTGAGTAGATTCATCTCCAAATCTGCTGAGCGCGCCCTCCCCCTTTTCAAAGTTTTTAAAAAGGCGGGTCCAGTGAAGTGGACTCCGGAGGCAGAGGCCGCACTACAAGATTTGAAAAGGTATCTCTCCTCCATGCAGGATACTAGTCACACCCAAGCCGCAAGAGCCGTTGCTGCTATACTTGGCAGCAACGAATCAAGTGGTCAGTGATGCGCTGGTGGCGCAGAGGGAACTTGAGGAAGAGGCAGCAGTAGCAGCAGAGCCATCGGGTGGCGGGCCGGGGCCATCCCCGGCAGGGTCTGACGCCGGCAAGACAGAACCCCCAGCGAGACCCGATCCCGGCAAGGCGGAGTCTGAGTAGATGAGCAAAGTAGGACAGAAGAAGAAGATGGTGCAGCACCTAGTCTATTTCATCAGTTCCCTCTTGTAGGGGGCTAGGTCAAGATATTCTGGTATGCAGAAGCTAATTTTCAGCCTCCTCATGGCCTCGAGAAAGCTGCGCCACTATTTCCAAGCACATGAGATCACCGTCGTCACGCGCCTCCCGTTGCAATGAATCTTGCACAACCTAGATGCGACTGGGAGGATTGTGGAGTGGGCGTTGGATCTGTCGAGCTTTGGCCTCAAGTTTGAAAGTACTTCAACAATCAAGAGCCGAGCCCTGGCAGAGTTCATAGCAGAATGGACCGCAATGCCCGAGGAGGAGATTCAAGAGACCACCCTTCCCGGCAAGGAGGCGAGCAGTGAGTGGATTATGTACTTTGATGGAGCTTTCTCACTCCAAGGTGCTGGTGCCGGCGTATTTCTCGTCGCGCCCATCGAAGAGCGTCTCAAGTACGTAATCCAGATGCACTTTCCCAGGGAAAAATCGACGAACAACACAACGGAGTATGAGGGGTTGTTGGCAGGTCTCAGAATCGCGGCAGACCTTGGAATAAGAAAGCTCATCATCAGAGGTGATTCGCAGCTCGTCGTCAAGCAAGTAACCAGGGACTACCAGAGCCCATTGATGGAGGCCTATGTGGATGAAGTGAGGAAGTTGGAAGAGCGCTTCGAGGAGTGCAAGCAGAGCATGTTCCCCAATCGGAGAACGGCATTGCCGACGACTTGTCAAAGCACGCTGCCCTCACGTTGCCTATGGAACCAGGTACCTTTGTGCTTCAGCTAACTCACCCATCCGTTGACCATCAGTAGGAAAAAACAAACGAAGGAAGGAGGGGCCCGGCAAGTACTTTCCTACTGAGCTCCCAGGAGCCGTCGGCAGGGACGTTGCCAGGAGTCCCAAGCTTGCTAGAGGGCAGCAATCCTCGGCAGGGCTTCACGCGCTGGCCATAGAAGCAGCTGCCTTACAGCCGAAGATGAGCGTTTAGTCCTTGCCGTCGAGCTCCAGGCTCCGGCATGGGTGCAGGCCACCGTCCGTTTCCTCCAAACAGGAGAGATCCCCGAGGAGCAGGAAGAAGCAGAGAAAGTAGCCCGTCGGTCCAGCATGTACCAGTTCATGGATGATGCCCTCTATACGAGAAGAACGAACGGTGTGAAATTGAAGTGCATTCCTCGAGAGGACAGACTAAGGCTGCTGGCAGAGATACAGGGAGGCATGTGTGGCTCCCACATAGGGTCAAGGGCTATTGCCGGCAAAGCGTTTCGGCAAGGTTTCTTCTGGCCCACCGCCCTCCAGGATGCAACTGCGCTAGTGACCAAGTGTGAAGCATGCCAGTTCCATTCAAAGAAGCTTCATCAACCCGCCCAAACTCTTTAGACAATCCCTCTTTCCTGGGCATTTTCAGTCTGCGGGCTCGACATACTGGGCCCCTTTCCCCGTGCTGCTGGGGGCTTTGAGTACTTGTAAGTCGTGATCAACAAGTTCACAAAGTGGCCAGAAGTGGAGCCAGTGAGAAAGGTAATAGCACAGTCAGCCATCAAGTTCTTCAAGGGACTAGTCTGCCGTTTCGGAGTGCCGAACAGAGTCCTCACTGACAACGGCACACAGATCACGAGCCGCACCTTCATGCAGTACATTCAAGACCTTGGCAGCAAGGTCTGTTTTGCTTCTGTTACCCATCCCAGAAGTAACGGCCAACGTGAGAGGGCGAATGCGGAAATGCTACGGGGCCTCAAGACCAGGACTTTTGACAAGCTACACAAGTGGGGAAGGCGCTGGATTGATGAGTTGCCAACGGTTCTTTGGTCAATCAGGACGACACCAAATCGAGCCACTGGCCAGACACCCTTTGCCCTGGTATACAGGGGAGAAGCAGTTCTCCCCACTGAACTCATATAAGGGTCACCTCGAGTGCTCACTTATGATGAGCTTGAGCAAGAGCGGTTGCGCCAAGATGATGCGACGCTCCTTGAGGAAGATCGTCTTCGGGCTGCCGTGCGAGCCACTCGATATTAGCAAGCCTTGCGCCGCTATCATAGCCGCAAGGTTCACACCCGAAGCCTTGAGGAAGGCGACCTTGTTCTTCGGCGGATCCAATCCCCCAACAATCCAAACAAGTTGACGCCAAAGTGGGAAGGCCATTACCTGGTAATACGAGTCACCAGGCCTGGCCCAGTCTGCCTGGAGAACGAAGATGGCATTCCGGTGATCAACTCCTGGAATATTGAACATCTTTGAAAGTTATACCCCTAAGGCGCGGTTGCCGGGAGCCCCGGCAACCCCCGTTTCATACTAGCCTTGCCGCCGAGGCACGCAACCCTATGTACGGAGCCAGGCGCAGACCCTGTGTGCAGTCAGGGAAAAGGAATCCCTTAGTATGTAGAGTTTCACGTCGATTTCCATGTTTGTGTATATACGTATATGCATGCTTGTCCAGGGTACTGTACTGCTTTTTGGTTCCAGTAAATGTTAGTGAACCACCGAGGTTTCGTGCTTTTGTCCTCACTTCTTTCCAGTCACAGCAAAGACGCGCGATCCCGCCAAGGACCCGGCTCCGGCAAGAAGTTGAGAAGACCGCCCATCACGGCAATCCCTGGCAAACCAAATAGATAAAGTTTACCTCTTGCCCATTCGTATTCGTAACCTATGACTTGTGCATTAGAAAACCTCGCCACTCGTCTTTAAGGACTCGGGGGCTCCCATTTCCCACTCGAACACTGCTTCAATTAGAATGGTCGTGGTGACCCTTGTCAAAAAGAGGTGGACGGGGGGCTAGGCCCTTTGTGTGTAACCCGGCAGATGTGATTCTCCGGCAGGCGCAAGGGGCTCCGGCAAGGTGGCTTGCCAGAAGGACTCGTTTATTTACACTAAGAAGGCATTTCGCCTCCGCTTGAACGTACATGTGCACGAGTTACCGGCAGGACTAGACTTTTTCATTAATATGTTGATGCAAGTACAAAGCTGATACAAGCATGGGCTCGAGAGATTACATTATATAGAAATTAAGATTTGGCAGGTGCCTACAATTTAAGGAGAAAGATAGGTTCCCTGTGATCTCCGTTCTTCCCCTTTTCCTCCAAGGTGCGACAGGTGAAGGAAAAAAAGGAAGCGGCGGGGAACGCGCCGATGGAGAGCTTGACGAGGAAAACCCTCGGCATGGCGCGGGGCCGAGGGAGGGGGGCAGCACGGTCAGTCAGAGTCGGAGTCGACGTCCTCCCGCTTGACTCCCTCGTCGTCGCTGTCGCTATCCTCCTCGTCACTCCCGCTTGAGGAAGAGGGTTCGCCGTCAGAGGAGCTCTCCGCACAACTCCTCATGCGAGTTCCCAAGAGCCCGAAGACCTTGACGGAGAGCAGGTCGTCCTCCATCAATTTGAATTGGAGGACGAGCCCCTCAGAGAGTCTATGGGCACGAGTGATGGTCTTCCATCCATGGAGGAGAGACATAACGTGAGGGGCTGGGAAGTCGACGTCGACCCGCATGCTACCATTCCCGCATCCCCTCATGTGCAGCCTCAGGGCCTGAGGCGGATCAAGCTCCATCTCCCGAGCAAGCGGAGTGGGGAGACAAAGACGGCCGGACACTGGCCCGTGCAGCCTGATGTAGTACTCGCGAGGCTAGTCTCTGACATGGCCCTCCATTGGAAGAAGGGCCGCAGGCGGAGGCGAAGCCGGTGCGTCGCCCGTCCTCCTCCTCCCCAAGCGCCACGGAGGCCTCGCCCCCTCCCTCTTCCCCTTGCTGCCGGCTCCACCCCCACGAGCTCTTGGGAAGGAAGGGCACACTGTCGAGCGGAGGCCCTCGTCGCCGCCATCGAAGTACCAGCATGCCCTCTCGCCATGATGAAGGGAAGAAAGAAGTCGAGGTGGAGGAGATGAGCGCTGAAGGATCGAAGGACGCCGTCCACCTCCCCTTCTTCTTATAAAGGGGCGGGGCCGAGGCTCGGCCACCCCGCTCGACTAATTTGGCCGCCAAGGGGCACGGAGAATCGGGATCGACCCGATGCTCCAATCAATGACGATCTAGTTTCCTGCCTCCACATTATGGCATGTGCCCTCCGCGTCCACCACCTACCCTCCTCGGGGCATGGAGGGCATGTGGCGAGCGAACCAGAATCAAGAGGACGACTGAAGCGACCGCATTCCACCCCGTGGCCGTGGGGCGCGGGGACCTTGAAGGCTGCGACCCGAGTCCACCTAGTAAATGAGCAGCGCACCTGCAGTTTTTCCCTTTTTATGGGGAAGGCGCGGGCCGCCTCTTTACCATTTACTATGATGTGACGCATGAGGCCAGCAACCGCCCCACGCATGACCCCCACATCGCGCAATCACCATTTTTGGCCTAGCCCAACAATGTGTTGGGCGAGGGAGTTACATCAGTACAACTCGGCCCTGCATGCCCACGCACCGTTTTGGGCCTAGCCCAACAACGCATCGATCTTATGTATGGCCCTGGCCCAGGGGCTCCTATCGGTGCACAAAAGGAGGGGTCCTATTTTGTACCCCTTTACTTGTTCACGGGCAGTTGGAGCCGCGCCAGCGGCCACACCTAGCGGGGCAGAGAAAGGAAGCAAAGCCACCAGACAACCAGAACAATGCCAAGCCAGAAACATGAACAACAGAGGGGCGAGATGGACTCCCCCGGCAAGGCCCTTGCCGGGGCAGCCTCCGCAGCCCCGGCAAGAACCTTGCTGGGGCAACTTGCCCGACACTGGCAGAGCCCCCCCTTGAGCCCAAGAGTTCCAACACCATCAACCGCTTTGGAACCGAGGCTCGGAGGCACCTCCATGGTGGCATGCAAATCTTTGTGGAGACCAGAAGCACACAAGACTAGATGATGACCAGAAGACAATGATCCTCGGAAAGATCCTTGCCAAGGATACCCATGAGACCCCAGCAAGACCATTGCCGGGGACGACCACAATGCCGCGGCAAGACCCTTGTCGGGGCCACGACAAGACTCTTGCCGAAAACATCCGCGGAGCCACAGCCAGGCCTGCATCTGCCAAGACTCCACCGTCGTTCCCATGCAGCTACTAGCCCACCAGCTAGGTAGGCGCCCGCGTGGCGACGTGTGGCCTCTAGGCCGACTCGGCAAGCACCTGCGTGATGGCATGCAGATCTTCGTGAAGATTCAGCCACCGTACCAACTCAACAGCCAGCCAACGTGGCACTACACGCCTCGTCAGTTCGGACGCGCGTCGAAGCCAAGCGATGCAGCGACATCTGGGACGAGCTTCCTTGCCGTCCCGGTTAAAGCAAGAAGGGCACGTCGGCAGCGCATTAGATGCGTTTGTCCTACGGTCCCAGGAGATAGACTCGATTACTGTATAACTTTCCACCTCCTGTGTGCCACTGTGGCAGCCCCTTTGACTATAAAAGGAGGCCCGCGGCGTACTGAGAGAGGATTCGGATTTTTTGGACCCTGCACGCCATGTAGATAGTCCAAGAACACTAGATAAACAGAAACCAGTAGGAGTATGGTATTATGCATCACTTGCGGCCCGAACCTGGATAATCCCCCCGCGTTAATCTCTCAATGCCGCTCTTTCCACAACTTCGCGCCCGCCAACCGTAGCAAAAAGGGATTGCTCGTGATCCCGTAGGTGTCGTTTCTACCCGACAAACACGCGTAATTCCCATGATACCCCTAAACCGAAAGAACCGCCTAGTTCAAATTGGTGGGGGTACTTTTGTAACATACCCCACATTTTGGACAAGCGCGTCCCTAAGCCTTGATTCCCCCTCCCATCCCCTCTGACCCCCATTCATACACTTTATCATCTTGTTAACCAATTATACTCCGAGTCATCTCCAAACGGATGCTTAAACTTGAGTTTTAGATGGTTGTGAGGTACATATCGGGGCCGCAATCAATAGTATATGTCTACTATCTAGTTAATCTCTGGTGCCTACTATGAGTTTCATGTTGGGTTGGAAACAAACAGTAAAGAAGCCGTTATCAGTATTGTTTAACTGAAGCTATTATTTGCCTGCTATCATTGGTTTTGGTTCTATCCACAGGTTGGTACAATCACTCTGGATTTCTGCATGCACTCCTTACATGATCCCACTATGTTTTATTCCTATCCATGTTAGGTATTGTACACAATGGTATTGAACATATGGAGAGAAAGAGATGAGCCTTGCGTGGCAATAAAATTTCATGCAAACTTCGCTCCATGGTGGGCACAAAGGCAGCAACCATCCCCCCATTTCAGATTATAATCAACAGGAAGATAAATGTTCTGAGGATGATTCAGAAGCTATTTACCCCCGAGGGTCTTTGCTCTAATTTGACATGCTAATGTTGGTCATATCGTGCATACGGTGCCATGCATTGCTTACTTTATACATCAAATATGTCATCTGCTTAGTTTACACATGCTTTGTGTGACTGTTTAGTTTCTATATCGTATATGTGAATTATGCAATGCCATCTTCTTTAGCCAGGCATCATATATGTGAATTTTGCAATGACATCCTGCTTAGCCAGACATCTTATATGTCAATTATATCACGCCATCCTTTTTTCATTACATATTACGATTGTCAACAATGTTAGTACATTCAACTACTCTTCGTGTGCATCAGCCAGTAGACAATGCTATCTGACGAAGCACATATCTTGCTAGTTACGGATAGCTCCTTAGAGGAGGATTCAAAGACAGGTGACCTATCCTATTTCCCCCCGAGGTGTATGCTCTAACTTGGCAAGGTTATGTTGCTCATATCATGCGTATGGTGTCTTGCATTGCTATGTCATTTGCTTAGTTTAGACATGTTTTGTGTGAATGTCACATGTTTAGTGTCTAATTAGCATATATGTGAATTATGCAATGCCATCTTGTGGCAAGACAATATATTTGTGAATTATGAAATGTTATCTTGTTGCAAGGCATTATATATGGGAATTATGCAATGCCATGTTGTTTAGCCAATCATCATATATGTGAACTATATCATGCTATCCTTTTTTGTATTACGTATTTCATTTGTCGACAATGTTTGTATATTGAACTACTCTTTTTGTGCATCAGCCATTTGAATTGGTGATGGAAGTATCTGGAGTGAAAACATGGTCTTTAGAGCATACAATGCTACCTGATGAAGCAGGCATCTTGCTGGTTACAGATAGCTCCTCAGAGGAGGATTCAGAGACAGATGACTAGTCCTATTTCCCCTGCAGTGTATACTCAAACTTGGCAGGGTTATATTACTCATATCATGCATATGTTGTCTTGTATTGCTTAGTTTTTACATCGTATACACAATATTGAATGCCATCGTCTTAGTTTAGACATCATATATGCGATTGCCATCTGCTTACTTGCTTAGTATATAAATCATATATTTGAATTATATCATTCCATCATGTTTACATAGACAACATCTATCTGAATTATGGCATGCCAAACCATTTAATAAATACACCATATAGACATATAGTTATATCATCTCATCCTATTTAGTGTTTACATAGTCATCATATTTTGAATTATGGCATAGTCATCATATTTTGAATTATGTCATTCTATCCGTGAATTATATCATGTCATCATGTTTGCATAGGCGGCATGTATGTGAATTATGGCATGCCAAACTATTTAATAAACACATCATATAGTTATATCATGTCATCTTGTTTACATAGTCCTCATATTTTGAATTATGCCTTTCTATCCTGTTTAGTTAGCCATCATATATGTGAAATTGTGGCATGCTATCCTGTTTGGTTAGACAACATACATGTGAATTATTTCATGCCCTCTTTTATCCCCCACTATCCGTTACACATGTCTATCATACAATGACTGTATATTCAATTGGTTTTCTTGTTTATCAGCCATTTGAATTGGAGGGGGTGATGGAAGTATCTGAGGGAGTAAAAACACGATCTTCAAAAAAGATAGTGCTACCAGTCGATGCAGATAGAACCATGATTTTATTTGCCCAAGAACCAACCCCACCACACATAACCCAGACTCTAGCAGATTGTACCCCTACCTAGTTGGACAGAGAACCAACTACACCCCTTCTAACCCCAACCCTAGCAGATAGTAACCCAGTACTAGTTGGCACATCACCGTCTCCACCACACAACACCCAAACATGAACAATTAGTAAGGCAACTGCAATGCCCAAAGGACGAGGAACACCACCCCGAACCCCAACTCAACTCTTAAAGCAGAAGAAGAATTGTTCTCAAGTCAGGCTCTATAGCTATGGTTCATACTCCTTTGCTCTTGCATCACCGTACTCATACCAATTAATTTCAAATTTGAAGGATGCAATTGAGACTCCAATGGCGCAGCAGGTATGTTTTAAACCCTTTTCTTTAACTGGTTTTCTCTTGTAACTTGCTCTATGTTGACTTCAGTTTCAATTGAATAAACAATTATGTTCTCACGGCATGCACATTACAAGTGTTGTTAGTGTTGTGTAGTTTCCCACACTTATATTCTATCTATGCTGCTTTGTCTTAAACATATATGATTTGAACAGTCTCATTCTTGATTTGGCAACATAAACTAGACATATATAGACCACACAGTGACCATAGTACACACACACACACACACACACACACACACTCACATATATATATATATATATATATATATATATATATGTCTGTTTCATGTTGTTATCCTATCCACCTTACTACTGAACTGGTTTACCAAAATGAGTTTCATATACAACATGGTAAACATGTGATGTGTCTTCTTCTTTCTCTTATAGAATGCGGACAAAATATTGGAGAAGAGTAACCCGTTATGCAGTGGTAAAGGAAGTAATGCATATAACCTTCAATATAGTGATACGTCCCTGTTGGTCTCCAAGAAAGCTGAGAAAAACTATCTTGAAGACAGTAAGACAATCCGGAAGTCCTGTCTTGATGTAGTGTTCGAGTTACTAGCCACTACTGCTTGCACAAGCTCTTTGAACTCGCTGCTTAAATTAGTTCTTCTTCTTGAGTCTCAACTTCAAGTTGAAAGACATCGATCAGATGTGGTGCGACACGAAGCCGAAGGACTGAGGAAGCACCTGCAGAATTCATATGCATACTTTCTGGTGCAACAACAAGCGCTGGACGATTTAAGCGCCAGAAAAGAGAAATCTAACAAGCTTGCTAAGAATCTTGCCAGCATGGTGGATACCCAGGATATTGTTTGTTGAGCTCTTCTGACGTGGTTTCAGTTCCATACAACTTTTCCTACGGCATTTATTTGCACTGGTTGCCAACTTTTACAACCAGTGTATGTAATATGCTGCCTTGTTCCCCATATTTGCACCGGTGGCGAACTTTGATGCCCAGTGGATGTAATATGAGTAATAGCCCAGCATAAGTTGCTTGCTTATTTGTTTCCTTGTTGTCTTGTTTCCTTGTTTGCTTGTTCTCAATGCAGTTCTTTTTCCATAGTTTTCTAGTGGCCACAATAACCTATTTTTTAAAACTAGGCCACACTAACCATGGGAAACATACAGACCATTGTCACACCACTACAAGATGCTGCTAACGTGACACTACGATCAGAGACCCTTTGACGAAATTGTGTGTGGTGCATTAATCGCAAACGGTAATGTAAAATAACCATAAAAAATATGCAAAATGTTTGTGATGAAGGATACATCAAATACAATTTAGATTTTAGTTGCGTCTGCGATGAGGGGCATACGGTTCAGTTCAATGAACTGTTTGCGATGAGGCAGAACAAAAGAAATGGGCAGCCAGATGAAGGCGTGTGCGATATACGGCATACAGTTCACTCGGATAAACTATTTGTGATGAGGTGGAACAACGGAAACGGGCAGCCAGATGAAGGTGTGTATTATATACAACATATAATTCAGTTGGATGAACTGTTTGCATTGAGCCAAGAGAATAGAAAAGGTTCAACTTAACAAGATGTGTGTGATACACGGCAGACAGGTCTGTAATCAGAAATGTGTGGGAAGACCGATAACTACACAGACGATTCCTGTTAACAAGCCGTGTGTGTTGGGAGCAAACGATTGCTAGTATACAATTATCAGTTATTGATAAAATCATCACTGATGGGTTCCATTGTTTAGTCCCTGTACGATGCGATTTGCTCTACCTACAGAGCATCAACATATATACTTAAAAAGACAACATTGCAAAACCAAATGGCAGGCAATGCCAGAATTCTTGAGCACCATTACATCGTTGGTGAAACATGTAGTGGGGGCCATTGGCAAACCTAGCAAAACGCTCGCAAGGCCTTGTGGCCAGGCAGTATGGTAGATGAGGACGTGATCGCGCACGCACATTTGGGCGACGGCGACCTTGGGACAAGACCCAGCACGAGCACTAGTGTACTCGAGGTCGAACCCGACCACCTTGTACTTCTCCTAAGCAAGCAACAGCTCCATGATGAGGATGGAGTGTTCCACCCAGACCGGGTTGTTGGTGTACACCACCGAGAGGTTAATTTGACATACATGACTTATAAGTTGACAGAAGTCGTATCACTTTTTTTGAAAAATGTCGTAAACTAATGAGATAGACCTTAGATTAACATGAAAAATGGCTCATCTTGCAATTAACGCTGACACATTCCAGCACTCCTGCAAGGTTCGGAGGTTAATTTGAGAACAAGTACACAAAGGTTAATTTGACGCACATTACTTATAAGTTTCACAAAAATCATATCACTTTTTTGGAAAACATTTAATTGCGTTAAATGTATATAGTGCTCCATCCTATTAGTTGAATTAACCTCGAGGTCCATGTTTTGGAAACATGTCGTAAAGTAACGGGATAGACCTTCATTCAAGCCAATCAACATGTGTTCAAAAAACAAAAATTATCAAAAAGTAACGAGATATACCTTCTTCAAGCCAATCAACATGTTTTCAAAAAACAAAAAAAATGTCAAATATTAAAAAACAAGGACATCGAGGTTAATTTATACCTACTAATAAAAGAAATAGGTACTCTTAGTCCGTCATTCTATTTTATAGAAAAATCCCTGATGTTTCTGACATTAAACCCGCAGTACATATCAAATGGTTTTTAAAATACTCATATCTTCTAAACCGTAACACCAAATTTAACATGTTATATATAGAATTTGATTAGAAAATATATAGAATCTGAATATGATGTTACTTTACCTATTAACATTTTAAAAAAATACTATCTATGGAATCTGAATATGATGTTATTTTACCTGTTAACTGTTTAAAAAAATACTATCTAGGGTACAATCTTAATCAACAGTGCATTATCCATCTTTCTTTCATATTGGTACTGATCTGGATTGTGGACAAACATCTCAGCAAAATCAAGATTGCAGACGAAATTGAAGATCAGTTGCCTGTTTCTTTGTACATATTAAATCTACATGCAAGCCGTGTTTAAATAGAAGACATGTGGAATCTTGAACTTGCGCTTTTGTAGACAAAGACCATCTTTGTTTCGGCCATAGATACAAATACTCAAATTATAGACCATTTTTTTAAATTAAAAGTGTGTGGTATTTTTTTCTCCCGTTGCAACATACGGGCCCTTTTGCTAGTTCAACTAATATGTTGGAGCACTATATACATTCAACGCAATTAAAAGTTTGCAGTGATCTATCAAATCAGTTAATTTAACATCGAGCCCACTTCCGATCTGATCACTCATCTAATGACTACTCCAGTCTCAGCACAATTAACTTGGGAGTTCTGTTAGATGAGCTATCGATAGGGAAGCTAGTCCTTGCTGATGTAGGATCCCTCTTTGCATCCTTTATTGTGCACCCGGATGACTGACTGTTGCCTCCCAATGGTCAATGGCACATCCCCCGCGAATGTAGAAGCTTCCCTCCCTTGGATGAGTGGCAAATGGTTAATCCATAAGAACTGTTTGCGATGATGCAGAACAATAGAAACGGCCACCCAGATGAGGGTGTGTGCGATATACGGCATACAGTTCACTAGGATGAGTTGTGTGTGATTAGGCAACACAATGTAAATGGTTCAACTGAACAAGATGTGTGTGATATGTGACAAACATGCCCATAATCAGAAATGTGTGAGAAGACCAATACCAATAATATCATAGATGATTGCTGCTAATAAGCAGTGTGATTTGCTCTGTCTACAGAAGGATTATATATATATATATATATGGCAACATATCTTGTGCATCTGGGGGTCTCCGTGTATCCTATGCATCCCTCCATCCAGGGCCCTGTGATCCAAATTGCACGCACAACAGTAAAAACGTAACTAATTTACATTTACCCGCCTGCATAAGCACCCAAGTCATTGTGTCTTTGTGATAAGATCCCGTCAAATGTTTCTGCAGATCGAACAGATTGATTCATGCTAGGATTGACCAGCGGGCTGCACGCCGGCGGCGACCACACGGCGCGATGATCTGGTAGGTAGTGGTCACCAGCCAAGCATAGAACACGGCGGCACGAAGGATGGCCACAGATCGCAGCGGAGGCGGCGGCACGACGGACGGCCACGCAATGCGGTGGCGATCCGATGGATAGCCATACAACCCGGCAGCCGGCGGCCAATAGTCCAGTCTAGAAGGAACCACGACATGCAATACAACCTCACGTGCCAGTGCTACCTAGAACCTATCAGAGCGCCACATGTGCGTATGATCCGATGTTCCTGTCTTTGCAAATTGATGTCATTGCGGCACTCCCATGCTCTATCGATCACATGGAGAGGCGAACATGCATGCGAGGAACCTTTGTGAGTTCCGTTGCTTGAAATTTGAGATCTAATTCATCGCCGGAACAGGAGACGAAGCCGCCGTTGTCTTAATCAAGGGGGTTTATTGCAAAGAGTCAATGACTTGGATAATTAGGCGGGCGTGTAATTGCATATTAGTCGTGTGTCTCCTGTTGTGCGTGCGATTTGGATCAGAGGGCTCGAAATGGATGGATGCATGGATACACGAAGTACCCCGGATGCATAGGATATGTTGCCTATATATATATATATATATATACAGATCATTCGTACACACCTCAATAAACAATTGCATGCATTCTAAACTAGGAGAAACGATCGTATAGTCATCTACTTCTTGTGACCTCCCACCACTGCTTTGTGGCTCGATCCCTCATCTGCGGCACGAAGACACTCCCTCATGTCAACAATCCGCATGTACATCTCGTAGCTTGTGTACGCGTCCTTGGTCGTGTACTAGACGTGTTGTTCATCTAGTCTCTCATGCCAGACATTGTGTCAGGCATTCTTGTCCTTCTTGCTCTCATCCTTCATCTTCATGTAGTAGGGGTCGATGATGGCAGAGGCGAGGTCAACTAGGGAGTTCTGTTTGTTGTTGTCGGTGCCCCTGACCTTGTAGTGGTCCTGGATGTTGACAAGATTCTGGCATTTCAAGCTCGAAACCTTGAGGGCTTTTAGATTGTTAGTGGTGTCCACCGTAACAAAACTGTAGTCGGAGCGTTGATAAACCTGGAGAAATGCTCGAAAGGCCTTGTGTCCGGGTGGTAGTGGTAGACAAGGATGTCATGTCGCACGCACAACTGGGCGACGACAACCGTCTGATCATGCCCGGCACGACCGATGGTGTACTCGAGGTCAAAGCCGACCACTTGATACTTGTCCTCGGCGAGCAACAGCTCCATAGTTTGGATGGAGATCTCCACCGAGACCGGACCATTCGTGTACACCACCAAGAGGGCCTTCCCCCTCACGTGGGTGTCCACTATGTGATGCGTGGTGAACTGCCCGCCATTGTCATCCTCGGCCACTGGGAGCGCCATTGGAACCGTTGGATGTCCTCTCTGTATGTGTCATCGTGGGTGTGCTTATTGTGTCATGTGGCGCGAGAGATGAAGGTAAATGGTCGCAGAATAAATGGGGGGTGGGTGGCCTGGATTCTCGGCGCGTCCGCATGGCAGTTTTTGCAGCGGGTAACTGCATCATCGCGCCACGCCGGCGCAACCGCATGCACATGAACGTGCGTGATCGTGCGCGGGCCCTAAACACTGGCAGGGCGCATGGAGGGATGAGGGCAGAGCGCTCAGAGGGATGCGAGAGCAGTGCGCGCGTAGCGGGACGCGAGCAGAGCGTGCTGTGGCCGCCTCAACCGCAAGCAACCACACGCATAGAGCAGTTGAACACGCAGGAAATGGTCTTCTACAAGCTGGCTGACGGTTGCGTCGCTTCGTAGAGAGCGGCCTTGTGCTACTACCGTTGTCTTGGTCTATTAGTCCCATTATATTATGTGCCATATTTTGATCTTAAATTTAACCAACAAAATGTTAATGCATGTTACAAAAATTATATAATAGGAAACTATGTTCAAATACGAATCCAACGATATAATCTTTGGCGACATGCATTCATATTTTATTAGTTAAATCCTACTTATATACCATGACGGGGGTATAGTAGGTAATTAAATCTCATACATTTTTTAATTAACTGTATGTGTACGTGTCCTTTCTTCCTCCTCTCACACGTCTTGTCACCCCGCTGCTGTAGATAGCTCCGAGCGCAAGCTTGAGCAGCATGCGGGGGCGTTCTTTTGGCCAAACAGTGGTGAGCCCATTCCCGCGCAAGCTTCCCGCCCGACTCAATGAAATCCCCCAAAATCCCAAGGCTAACAGCCCACTATATAAACTGATACATCTCCAACGTATCTATAATTTTTTATTGTTCCATGTTTTTTTATTATCAATCTTGGATGTTTTAATCATTTTATAGTCATTTTATATCATTTTTTGGCACTAACCTATTGACTAGTGCCAAGTGCCAGTTCCTATTTTTTCGTGTTTTTCACATCACAGAAAATCAATATCAAACGGAGTCCAAATGCCACGAAACTTTACGCAGATTTTTTATGGACCGGAAGGAACATGTTGGGCCCTGGTTGCACCTGGGGGGAGTCCCGAGGAGGGGACATCCCACCAGGCCGCGCCAGGAGGCCCAGGCTTGCCCTGGTGGGTTGTGCCCACCTAGGGTGCGTCCCGGACCGCCTCTTTGCTCTTTAAATACCCCAAAATACCAGAACCCTAGAAGCGTCGACGGAATATTCATTCAGCCGCCGCAGAGTCCAGAACCACCAGATCTAATCTAGACACCATCTCGGATGGGGTTCACCACCTCCATTGGTGCCTCTCCGATGATGCGTGAGTAGTTCTTTGTAGACCTTCGGGTCCGTAGTTAGTAGCTAGATGGCTTTCTCTCTATCGCTGAATTCTCAATACAATGGTGTAACTCCCTCGATGCGGCTATATCTCCCACGTGTCGAAGCACGACTTAGAGGCATAATCGCATTGAAAGCAATGTCGCAAATGAGGTAATCTTCACACAACCCATGTAATACATAAGGGAAAAGATACATAGTTGGCTTACAATCGCCACTTCACACAATTACATGAATAAAGCATTACATCAACCAGATACACACAAGGTCCGACTACGGAACCAAAATATAAGAAGACTACCCCAAATGCTACACAGATCCCCGATCGTCCCAACTGGGCTCCACTACTGATCAACTGAAAATAGAACAACATAACGAACACGATATTCATCGAGCTCCTCCTTGAGCTTGGTTGCGTCACTTGCATGGTCTCATCGGCACCTGCAAGCTGGTTTTGGAAGTATATGTGAGTCACGGGGACTCAGCAATCTCACACCCTCGCGATCAAGACTATTTAAGCTTGTAGGAAGGGTAAAAGGTTTAAGGTGGAGCTACATCAAGCGACTAGAATATATGGTGGCTTACATACGCAAATGAGAGCGAGAAGAGAAGGCAAAACACGGTCGAGAAACTATGATCGAGAAGTGATCCTAGAACAACCTACGTCAAGCATAACTCCAACACCGTGTTCACTTCCCGGACTCCGCCGAGAAGAGACCATCACGGTTACACACATGGTTGATGCATTTTAATTACGAGAAGTTTCAGGTTTTCTACAACCGGACATTAACAAATTCCCATCTGCCCATAACCGCGGGCACGGCTTTCGAAAGTTCAATACCCTGCAGGGGTGTCCCAACTTAGCCCATCACAAGCACTCACGGTCAACGAAGGATATTCCTTCTCCCAAGACAATCCGATCATACTCGGCATCCTGGTTACAAGACATCCTCGACAATGGTAAAACAAGTCCAGCAAAGCCACCCGAATGTGCCGACAAATCCCGATAGGAGCTGCACATATCTCGTTCTCAGGGCACACTCAGATGAGACTAGCTACGAGTAAAACCAACCCTCAAGTTTCCCCGAGGTGGCCCCGCAGGCAGCTCAGTTCGGACCAACACTTAGAGAAGCACTGGCCCGGGGGGTTAAAATAAAGATGACCCTTGAGTCTGCAGAACCCAAGGGAAGGTGGTAGGTTTTTAGTGCAAATGGTAAAACCAAGGTTGGGCCTTGCTGGAGGAGTTTTATTCAAGGCGAACTGTCAAGGGGTTCCCATTATAACCCAACCATGTAAGGAACGCAAAATCTGGGAACATAACACCGATATGACGGAAACTAGGGCGGAAAGAGTGGAACAAAACACCAGGCATAAGGCTGAGCCTTCCACCCTTTACCAAGTATATAGATGCATCAATTAAATAAGAGATATTGTGATATCCCAACAAAATATCCATGTTCCAACAAGGAACAAACTCCAATCTTCACCTGCAACTAACAACGCTACAAGAGGGGCTGAGCAAAGCGGTAACATAGCCAAACAACGGTTTGCTTAGACAAGGTGGGTTAGAGGCTTGGCTTAACAATATGGGAGGCATGATAAGCAAGTGGTAGGTATCGCAGCATAGGCATAGCAAAAGAGCGAGCAACTAAGCAAGCAAAGATAGAAGTGATTTTGAGGGTATGGTCATCTCGCCTGAAATCCCGCAAGGAAGAAGAACGAGTCCATGAAGAAGACAAACGGACGCAGTCGAACGGGTCCTCACAAACGCGACATTATCGGAACCAACCCGAAGAAGCAACACCGAAAAGAAGCACACAACATAGTAAACAACCAACACATGAACATGGCATGATATGCGGAATGCGGTATGTGATGCATATGCATGATTTGCAAAGGAATGATTGAACCTGGCCTCAACTTGGAAATACAAGAGTTCCACTGGAAAGGTGAGTTGATTTCGGTTGAAATCGATATAAAGATCACCGGAATTGGATGCACGGTTTGGAAATGGCAAGCAAAACAAATATGGCACCGGTCTGCGATAATCAGCAAGTGACCAACTAAATGCATCAAGATAAATATTCTACAACACTAAAACATGGCAACAAAATACATAGCAGGGATCCACTCATGAAGCTTGACAAAAGATGAACACTAAGCTACGGCTAATTCATCCATTAACAGGTTTAAACAAGCATGGCAAAAGTGCAAAAGATAACAGGTTTCAGACTTAGTGAAATTAAGACAAGTCTGGAATTCTATCATCAGGAAGCACACTTTAGAGCATGATAACAACATGCTAAAGAAACATATCATGGAAAATCAAGGCATGGCATGAAGCTATGCTAAGCATATAACAAAAGTCCCTTAGTGACTATGAGCCAAAAGGGATCAGAAAATACAATTGCAAGCATGTGAACATGGCAAAAACATAAACAGATTCAGACTTAGTGAAAAACTGGAGCATGCAAAATAGATTAACAAGTAGGCATGTTTACGAGCTTGATGCACTCACTACGAGGCATTGCATGACAATCTAAGCATACACCCACCAAGAAGACATGGCATAGAAGCTAGACATGGCAGGAACAACATAGCATGCACGGATCGATAGCAACAACCCCGGAAAAATTGCTAAACATGTTAACAATCTGCCAGGAACATTTTATAGCAAAAGTAGAGCTCGATTGACTCAAGCTAGGTTGCTCCATAAATGCAAACAAAGACATGGATGGATAGAGCACCACAATATTAACAAACATCCTTACTGATCCTCCTCAAAAGGGGCACGGATCACTAGGAAACAACATGAACATATGGCATAAAAACAATAACAGGACAAGGACTTAGTGAAATTCTAAGTCCCTGAAATCAGCATCATTGAGTAAGCTACTTTGCATGCTTGTGCTTGTCACCACAAAATCACAAAAATACATGGCATACACCCCTGTAAAGATGGCATGGCATATAAAAAAACACATGTAGAGCTCACGATCATAGCATGCACACATAAATCATGGAAAAAATGACAAAAGTGTATTTGCTGAAACAGATCTGAAATTATCCTCACATAGCCCTCTTCCAACAGCATTTCAGGCATCAAGATGAGATAAAATGAAAATGATGCAATGAGATGAAATGATGTACTCGTTGAGACGAACATTTTGATATGCTACACGCACAACTCGGAGCTACGATGACAGAGTTATGGCATGTCAAAGATTGCATAAAATTAGGGTTAGGGACAAAAAAGTCAACCCCGAGATATTTCCAGATCCAGATCGGATCGAGGTCGGCACTGTAGCAGCTCACCGGAAACACTGTTCACCGGAGGAGGGAGCTCGCCGGGGACATGGCCGGCCGGCGAGGCGACGACGGTGCGGCGGCGCCGGACGGAGAGGCGGCGGGCACAGTGGCAATGAGGCGCGTGCCGGCCGCGGTGGAACACAGTTCCGGCCGGCGAGGCACAGCACCGGGCGGCTCGAACGGCGCGGTCAACGCTGTCGGGCGGCAGCGCGGAGGATCCGGCGGAGGCGGAGGGGAGCTGGGGCGCGGTCGGGCGCGCGGAAGGAAGGTGCGGCGGCGCGCCGCTTCTGGCCGGGGGGTCCGGCTGCGGGCCACGCGGGCCTCGGCTGCGGTAGCTGGAGGGAGGCCACATGGCGGCGGCGGATTGGGCAGGGGCGGTAGCGGACATGTGTGGGCGAGAGGGTGAACGTGTCTGTCGGCGGGAGGAGGAAGAAGCTAGGGTTGGACCACGTAATTTCGGAGGGGGGTGTTTATATAGGTAGAGGGAGCTAGGAAGCTCCAAATGAGGTGCGGTTTTCGGCCACGCGATCGTGATCGAATGGCCAAGAATATGGAGGGGGTTTAGGTGGGTTTTGGGCCAGTTTGGAAGGGTGTTGGGCTGCAACACACACGAGGCCTTTTCGGTCCCTCGGTTAACTGTTGGAGTATCAAACGAAGTCCAAATGGCACAAAACTTGACAGGCGGTCTAACAGTAGTAAACCAAGGCTGCATGGCAAGTCTCGGTCCAATCTGAAAATGTTTAACCCCCGCACATGAAAAGAGGTAGAAAGGGACACCGGGTGACATAGGAGCGCCGGATTGCAAAACGAACAATGGAGAAAATGCTCGGATGCATGAGACGAACATGTATGCAAATGAAATGCACATGATGACATGATATGCAATGCATGACATGCAAGCAAAGACAAGGCAACAATAGTGAATAACTGGAGGACGCCTGGCACATCGGTCTCGGGGAGTTACAAATGGTCTCTTGGAGATCCATATGATGTAACTCTTTTTGCAGTGTGTTTGTTGAGATCTGACGAACTTTGAGTTTATGATCAGTCATATCTTTTTATATCCATGAAAGTTATTTGAGTTTCTTTGGTCTCTTATATGCGTGATCTCTTATAGCCTCGTATTTCTTCTCCGATATTTGGGTTTTGTTTGGCCAACTTGATCTATTTATCTTGCGATGGGAAGATGTGCCAGGTAGTGGGTTCGATCTTATGGTGCTTGATCCCAATGACAGAAAGGGAACCGACACGTATGTATCATTGTTACTAAGGATAAAAAGATGAGATCTATATCTACGCAATAGATAAATGAATCTTGTCTACATCATGTCATTGTTCTTATTGCATTACTCTGTTTTTCCATGAACTTAAAACACTAGATGCATGCTGGATAGCGATCGATGTGTGGAGTAATAGTAGTAGATGCAGGCAGGAGTCGGTCTACTAATCTTGGATGTGATGCCTATGTAATGATCATTGCCCGGATATGGTCATAATAATTTGAGGTTCTATCAATTGCCCAACAGTAATTTGTTTACCCACCATTTGCTATCCTTCTCGAGAGAAGCCACTAGTGAAACCTACGGCCCCCGGGTCTTCTTTCTCATATATTTGCTTGCGATCTACTTTTCCTTTGCGTTTTTATTGAGATCTATTAAACTAAAAATACAAAAATACTTTGATGCACTTTATTTTAGTTATGGTGTATTATTTCAATCTACTACAAATTTCTGGCATCGTTACCCGAAAGGGATTGACAACCCCTTTTAACACATCGGGTTGCGAGGTGTTGTTATTTGTGTGCAGGTGCTGTTTATATTGTGTTGCCTGGTTCTCCTACTGGTTCGATAACCTTGGTTTCATCACTGAGGAAAATACCTACCTTCGCTGTGCTACATCATCCCTTCCTCTTTGGGGAAATACCAACGTAGTCCTGGCAGACAGGAGCTTTCTGGCGCTATAGTCAGGGAGCAATCAAAAGGAATTTATGGCGCCATTGCCGGGGAGGATCTTCAACATAACCATGTTCCTAATCACAAATCTCATCTCCTCACAATTTACATTATTTTCCATTTGCCTCTCGTTTTCCTCTCCCCCACCTCACAAAAAGTTGTCGTTTTATTCATCCCTCCTTTTCCATTCGCCGTTTTCTTGCCGGGTCTGTTTTTGAGTGCAATCTTGTTGTGTGGTCATCATGACTCAAGAGAACACCAAGTTATGTGATTTCTCAAATACCAACAACAATTATTTTATTGGCACGCCGCTTGCTCCTCCCGCCACTAGTGTGGAGACTTGTGATATTAATACTACTTCGTTGAATCTTGTTATGAAAGACCAATTTTCCGGTACTCCTAATGAGGATGTCACGTCCCATATTAATACCTTCGTGGAATTATGCGATATGCAAAAGAAAAAATATGTGGACAATGATGTGGTCAAGATGAAATTATTTCCGTTTTCTTTGCGTGATTCTACAAAAAATTGGTTCTCTTCTTCGCCTCGCAATAGTATCAATTCCTGGAATAAGTGCAAAGATGCTTTTATCACTAAGTATTTTCCTCCAGCAAAAAATATTTCCCTTAGAAACCAGATCATGAATTTCAAGCAACTTGAACATGAGCATGTTGCACAATCTTGGGAAAGGATGAAAATGATGCTAAGGAATTGCCCAACTCATGGGTTAAATCTTTGGATGATCATGCAAAAAAATTATGCGGGGTTGAATTTTGTTTCTCGTAATCTTTTAGATTCCTCCGCGGTGGTACTTTTATGGAAATTACTTTGGGTGAAGCCACCAAATTGCTTGATAATATTATGGCAAATTATTCGCAATGGCATACCGAAAGAGCTCCTACTAGTAAAAAAGTTAATTCGGTTGAAGAAATTTCTTCTTTGAGTGAAAAAGTTGATGCTCTTGTGAAATTGGTTGCTAGTAGAAGTGCTCCTATTGATCTTAATGATATGCCTTTGTATACTTTGATTGAGCAAAATAGTGATGACATTGATGTGAATTTTATCTCTCGAAATAATTTCAACAAAAATGCTTATAGAGGTAATTTTAATCCTAGACCTTTTCCTAGTAATTCCTCTAATAATTATGGTAATTCCTATGGAAATCAATCTTACAATAATAATAGGAACACCTCAGATCTTGATAATAACATTAAAGAATTTATCAACACACAAAAAGTTTTCAACACTTCCATAGAAGAAAAGTTGAGTAAGATTGATGATTTATCTAGAAGTGTTGATAGAATTGCTCAATGATGTGGAAAATCTCAAGATGAAATTTTTTGTGCCTAAGGTTGTTGAATCAATTAAATCTCTTTATGTTTCTATGGATGGAAGTAAGAAAAGAACCGCTATGCTTAGAGCTAAAGGAGAATTTTTAGAAAAAGTGCTTTCTAGTGATTTCTTTCGCAAAACTAATGAAGATCTTAAAATGATTGGTGTTTCTTATATTGATTCCTTGTTTAGTAAAGTTAGTATTGATGAAAACGGGACTAGAGAAGAGTCAACTTTAGGTAGAAGGCGTCCCAATATTTTGGAGGGTGAAAATCCTGTTGAAAAAATTGATGAAAGTGGGTTTGGAGAGGTCAAAACTTTAGCTAGTGATGTACCCACTCTTTTTGATTACAAAGACTTTAATTATGATAATTGCTCTTTGATTCATTGTATTTATTTGTTGCAATCCATGATAAATTCACCCCATGCTTATGAAAAAATAAAGCTTTTACTAAACATATTGTTGATGCTGTGATGAAAGCTCTTGAAGAAAAATTGGAATTAGAAGTTTCAATTCCTAGAAAATTGCATAATGAATGGGAACCTACTATCAAAGTCAATATAAAAAAATACGAGTGTTTCGCTTTGTGTGACTTGGGTGCTAGTGTTTCTACTATTCCGAAATCTTTATGTGATGTGCTTGGTCTTACCGATCTTGAATCGTGTTCTTTGAATTTGCACTTGGCGGATTCTACTATGAAAAAGCCTATGGTAAGAATTAATGATGTTCTTATTCTTGCAAATAGAAATTTGTGCCCATAGATTTTATTGTTCTTGATATTGATTGCAATCCGTCTTGTCCAACTATTCTTGGTAGACCGCTTTTACGCACTATTCATGTCGTGATTGATATGAAAGAAGGCAATATTAAGTTCCAATTTCCATTGAGGAAGGGTATGGAACACTTTCCTAGAACAACAATTAAGCCACCTTATGAATCAATCATGAGGGCATCTTATGGATCTCGAACCAAAGATGACAAAACTTAGATCCTTGCTTTATGCCTAGCTAAGGGCGTAAAACTATAGCGCTTGGGAGGCAACCCAATGAATAAAATTTATTTTTGGTTTTTGTTTCTTATTCTTGTGTGTTAGCACAATTATGCTATTGTTATGATTGTGTTTTTATGTTCTATTAGTGTTTGTGCCAAGTAAAGCCTTTAGGATCTTCTTGGGTGATAGTTGTTTGATCTTGCTGAAAAAATAGAAACTTTTACACTCACTAAATTAATTTTAGTTTTTTACCAGAGAGCGATAAAATACCCATTCCACCTGCAGTATATCAATATACAAATTTCCCAGTCTTTTCTAAATTTTCAGAATTTTTGGAGTCAGAGAAGTATTTGAAATAGTCAGATTGCTACAGATTGTTCTATTTTGACAGATTCTGTTTTCTTTTTGTTGTGTGCTTATTTTGATGGCTCTATGGTTTTCTTTGATGAGTTTTTCCATAGAAAAGTTGGAATACAATATATATAATTCAAAAAAATGAATTGGTTTGATACAGTACTTATAGTAGTGATTTATTATTCTTATACTAACGGATCTCACGAAGATTTTGTTGAGTTTTGTGTGATTGAAGTTTTCAAGTTTTGGGTTATCTTATGATGGATGAAGGAATGATGGAAGCTTGGGGATGCCCCGGCATCCCAAGCTATTATCCAAGACTGAGCAACCAACTAAGCTTGGGGATGCCCCCGAGTGGCATCCCCGCTTTCTTCCAACGATCATCAGTATTTTACTTGAAATTATATTCTTATTCGTCACATGATATGTGTTTTGCTTGGAGTGTCTTGTATGATATGAGTCTTTGTTTGTTTTATTTTGTGTTTTAAGTCATCAATCCTTGCTGGACACACCTATTTGATAGATCCAAAATTATGTCATGACTTGTTAGAATTGCTCTCTATGCTTCACTTAAATCTTTTATTTGCTAGGGCTTGCTCTAGTGCTTCACTTATATCTTTTTTAGCACGGTGTGCTTAGTATTTTCGAAGAAATGCTCTCTTTCTCCACTTAGATTTATTTGAGAGTTAATAAATTTTTGAAGAAATTCTCTCTTGCTTCACTTAAATTATTTTGATAGAAAGAAAATTTGTTATGCTCATGATCTTCACTTATATTTGTTTGAGCTTATGAAAAGTAACACAAGAAAATTAGTCCCGAAGTGATAGATATCGAAGAAGGATAATGAAAAAGAAAAAAATTGTCATGAAGATCATTGGACAAAATAAACTTGATTCTTAGTAATAGTTTTGAGATATGATGATGTGATATGTGAGTTATGTTGATGAGTAGTTGTGCTCTAGTAGGACTATTGGTGTTGAAGTTTGTGATTCCCGAAGCATCCACGTATAGTCTCTCGTTATGCTATGATGTTGGAGCATGAATTATTTTTTATTGTCTTCCTTATGAGTGGCGGTCGGGGACGAGCGATGGTCTTTTCCTACCAATATATCCCCCTAGGGGCATGCGTAGTAGTACTTTGCTTCGAGGGCTGATAAACTTTTGCAATAAGTATATGAGTTCTTTATGACTAATGTGAGTCCCTGGATTATACGCACTCTTACCTTTTTGCACTTTGCTAGCCTCTACGGTATCGTGCATTGCCCTTTCTCACATCGAGATGTGGTGCAAACTTCATAGGTGCATCCAAACCCCGTGATATGATATGCTCTATCACACATAAGCCTTATTATATCTTCCTCAAAACAGCCACCATACCTACCTATTATGGCTTTTCCATGGCCATTCTGAGATATATTGCCATGCAACTTCCGCCGCTTCTGTTTGATGACTTGAGCATTCACTGTCATATTGCTTTGCATGATCATATAGCTGACATAGTAGTAGTGGCTCAGCCACCGTTCATCATTTTTCATACATGTTACGCTAGATCATTGCACATCCTAGTACATGCCAGAGGCATTCATATAGAGTCATACTTTGTCATAGGTATCGAGTTGTAATTTTTATTTCTTTTGAGTTATAAGTAAATAGAAGTGTGATGATCATCATTATTCATTTTTAGAGCAACACCCCAGTGAGGAAAGGATGATGGAGACTATGATTCCCCCACAAGTCGGGATGAGGCTCCGGACAATGAGAGAAAAAAGGACGAAAAAGGAAAAAAGGAAAAAGAAAAAAATATAAATAAACAAAGATAGAAGGGGCATGGTTAGTATCCTTTACCACACTTGTGCTTAAAAGTAGCACCCTGTTTTTCTTATGGAGAGTCTCCTATGTTGTCACTTTCATATACTAGTGGGAATTTTTCATTATAGGATTAGATGCACACCAACTTAGTTTTTATATTGAGCTTTCATACACTTATAGCTCCTAGTGCATTCGTTGCATGGAAATCCCTACTCCTCATGTTGATATCGATTGGTGGGCATCTCCATAGCCCGTTGGTTAGCCGCATCGATGTGAGACTTTCTTACTTTTTTGTTTTCTCTATATTTACCCCTATCATCATACTCTATTCCACCCGTAGTGCTATATCCATGGCTTGCGCTCATGTATTGCGTAAGAGTTGAAAAAGCTGAAGCACATATAAAGTATCAACCAATTGCTCGACTTGTCATCGGGGTTGTGCATGATAAATACTTTGTGTTAAGAAGACAGAGCATGACAAGACTATATGATTTTGTAGGGATAACTTATTTTAGCATTGATATTATGAAAGACATGGTTGCTTGTTGATATGCTTGAGTATCTACATTATTATGTAAAAACTAGACTATTGATTTGAATCACATAAAAAGTCCAAATGTCCATGGTATCAAGAAAAGAATATGATATGACATGTTAAACAGCACTCCACATCAAAAATTCTGTTTTTATCACTCACCTACTCGAGGACGAGTAGGAGTTAAGATTGGGGATGCTAATACGTCTCCAACGTATCTATAATTTTTGATTGTTCCATGCTATTTTATTATCAATCTTGGATGTTTTTTAATCATTTTATAGTCATTTTATATCATTTTTTGGTACTAACCTATTGACATAGTGCCAAGTGCCAGTTCCTGTTTTTCCGTGTTTTTTACATCGCAGAGAATCAATACCAACAGAGTCCAAATGCCACGAAACTTTCCGGAGATTTTTTATGGACCAGAAGGAACATGGCATGCCCTGGTGGCTTGTGCCCACCTCGGGTGCCCCCTGGACCGCCACTTTGCTCTATAAATACACCAAAAATACCAGAATCCTAGAAGCGTTGACGAAATATTCCTCCAGCCGCCGCAGAGTCCAAAACCACCAGATCTAATCTAGAAACCATCTCGGATGGAGTTCACCACCTCCATTGGTGCTTTCTCTCTCTCGCTGTATTCTCAATACAATGGTCTCTTGGAGATCCATATGATGTAACTATTTTTGCGGTGTGTTTGTTGGGATCTGATGAACTTTGAGTTTATGACCAGTCATATCTTTTTATATCCATGAAAGTTATTTGAGTTTCTTTGATCTCTTATATGGATGATCTCTTGTAGCCTCGCATTTCTTCTCCGATATTTGGGTTTTGTTTGGCCAACTTGATCTATTTATCTTGCAATGGGAAGAGGTGCCCGGTAGTAGGTTCGATCTTACAGTGCTTGATCCCAGTGACAGAAAGGGAACCGACAAGTATGTATTGTTGCTACTAAAGATAAAAAGATGGGATCTATATCTACGCAATAGATAAACGGATCTTGTCTACATCATGTCATCTTTCTTATTGCATTACTCCATTTTTCCAAGAACTTAATACACTAGATGCATGCTGGATAGTGGTCGACGTGTGGAGTAATAGTAGTAGATGCAGGCAGCAGTCGGTCTACTAATGTTGGACGTGATGCCTATGTAATGAACATTGCTTGGATATCATCATAATTATTTGAGGTTCTATCAATTGCCCAACAGTAATTTGTTTACCCACCATTTGCTATCCTTCTCGAGAGAAGCCACTAGTGAAACCTACGGCCCCCGGGTCTTCTTTCTCATATATTTGCTTGCGATCTACTTTTCTTTGTGTTTTTATTCAGATATATTAAACCAAAAATACAAAAATACTTTGCTGCACTTTATTTAATTTATGATCTATTATTTCAATCTATTACAAATTTCTGGCATCGTTACCCGAAAGGGATTGACAACCCCTTTAACATGTCGGGTTGCGAGGGGTTGTTAGTGTGCAGGTGTTGTTTACGTGGTGTTGCTTGGTTCTCCTATTGGTTCGATAACCTTGGTTTCATCACTAAGGGAAATACCTACCTTCGCTGTGCTACATCATTCCTTCCTCTTTGGGAAAATACCGACATAGTCCTGGCAGACAGGAGCTTTCTGGCGCTATTGTAAGATCCCAAATTTTCAATTTGGAATATTATACATAGGTCATTAAATACATATCATGTCTCATTTACATTTTGGTTTTGATCCTACAAATTATAAGCAACTCAAGGACCCACAGAGAGAGTTGGGGATTTCGTTTAATTTCATATTTGAGTTTTTCTCAAATATTGAAAAAAGGGATCACCTTGGTTTTAATTATTTTTCTCTGCATCAGTATTCCTAATATTAAAAATAAAAGAGAGGAGATAATATGACTTCTCCAAAAATAAAGGAAATATTGGAGGAAAAATATTGAAATCAATTAAATATTTTATTTGGATTTTATTGGTTATTTTATTTGAATTAGAAAAAAATGCATTTTTTGAAAATTGCATTTTTAGGCCAAGAAAATGTTCACTTCATTCTAAATATTTTATTTAGACAGTGAAAATTGTTTTTGGCATTTTTAGATTTTTTTTCTATATTTATTTAGGATTTTTCCTTTTAGATAGATTTTATAAAAAAATGTGTCGCCCGACTGGGCCAACGGTCCAGCCGAGCGGGCCGAAGCCCAGCCACTGCCGCCGCCTTCCCCGCGCGTTGCCGCACCTCGCTAGGACACCAGGGAGTCCGAGCCCCGCCTGACACCGGCCGACCCCCACCCCAAGTCAGACGCCGCCGCCGCCTCTCCCCCCCTTTAATTAGCCACCCCCCTTGGACCCCGTTCGTCCAAATGCCAAAATCTTCGTCTCGAGCCCCTCTTTCCGGTTAAACAACTTGTACATGATTTTGACAATTTAAAATTTGGTTTCAAGCAGATTTGAATTCGAAGTTTGTTTGATCGTAGTTTTCGTTTCGTAGCTCCGATTTGATCGATTCTTTTTGCATATTGAAGCTCTTCAGTTGAACTTTTAGTTTGGATCTTCTTATTTGAGTTTTACCCTGGACACTATGCTTGAGTGCTTATGTATGCTATTATTTGTTTGCGATAGAATTTTCGGAGTGCGAAGCGTGCTACTACGAGTCTCTAGGGTTTGCAGATCGTCAGCAAGGCAAGTAACACATTGATCATACCCCCTTATTACCCAGTTTTTATGCATTAATTACAATCCTCAAACACTACATGATTAAGATGTGGTTAACATGTGGGTATTGGCAAGTAGATGAAGAGGTAGAACCTATTGTCCTTTTATTATCAAACCCTTGGGAGTTACTTCTACGTTATGCTCATGTTGCTATGATATGCTCGTAGACGTGGATTGGGTTTGAGTGTATCCATGACAGATGTGAGATTGTTAATTAATGGTTAACTTAAGGTGGCTACTTAAATACACATCTGGGTAGATTGGTTGCAGGCACCTGGGGATATACCAGTGTTGTCTTTTGGTTCGCCACCCAGGCTCAAAGGGATCATAAGATTATTCATGCTAGAAACTTCCGTGTGCAACCACAAGCTATTATGGGCTCTAGCATAGTTTAGTATGTTGCATGACCTCTTTCAGTGGTAGACTAGCAAATGTAGGGGATGTAGGTTGGTACTGTCTACCCAGAGTAAAGAGTTAATGTTTCTAAAAGACTGTGCCTTGATCATCCGTTTCTCAAACACCATGTAGTGTGAGAAATACAATGGAGGAGATCAAGTCTTGTGGGGAAAAGTGCGCAAACCTCTGTAGAGTGTATAAACTAATCATGGTTAGCCGTGTCCCCGGTTATGGACATCTTGAGTATCTGGTTCTTGGATTATCATGCTGATCTCATCACTCTAAATTAAATTGTTGGGTTGCTAATTACTTTTTAATTGGGATTGAGATGGGGGTACCATTCTCAATGTTTATCAACTACCATGATAGTTAAACAAAATATATTCCTTTGTTGTAGGGAAAAATTGGCTTTTTGCAAAACATTATAATCATAGAGCCTCCACCAGCCATATATGCATGTAGAGATAGTTTTGTCTTGTTCATTGCTCTACTATGTTATTTTGCCAGCATATTCCTTGTGCTGACCCGTTTCGTGCTGCAACGTATTATGTTGCAGACTTTTCAGATGAAGAGTAAGGTGTGCTAGGTCGTTGTCGTGCACTCGGCTATGCCGTCGGAGTTGATGGACTCACTTTATCTACCAAGCCTTCCGTTGTTATCTTACTTGGATGGACTTAAGCCATATTATTGTATTAAGTTCTCTCTTGAGACTATCAATATAATAAGCGTGTGATTGCTACTCTGTTATAAATCCTTCGAATTACTATGTGTGTCAGCATTACCGATCCAGGGATGACACTTAAGTATAGAGATTTGACTGTTTGAGGTCACATCGCTACAAGATGGTATCAGAGCACACACTGAATGTAGGACACAACAACTAAGATAAGCCATAGGTCACTCTTTTCTACTCATTTATGACTCCTCTCCATTTTCCACTCTATAGGATGGCGGACTCAAGGAACAAGTTTGCACATCTGGATGAAGACACACCTTTTGGACGACACCTGAAGGAAGTCACTAGGTACCTAAACATCGGAATGCCAAGCTTCACCGGGACCTACACCGCCACTTTACCAGAAGAGGAGCATTGGATGATTCGAGTTCAAGTTCCAGGAAGGACATTCACGCCAGTTACTGAGCCCATAGAGTTTTCCTTTGATGCACCAACCTGGAGTCTAGGAAAGAGCATGGCAGCCCACATCGCCATCGGACGCATCGATGAAGTTTATCACAAGGATCTTAAGGACACCATCTATCAGATATGTGGGCACCGAGATGAGCAATGGGAGATGATCAGCACCAGGAGGGACATGTCCATTGCAGCCTTCATCCAGGAGTTAAACCAGCACATTCGTTGCCAGGAGAACCATATGTGCGCGCGCATGATAGATCTAAATAAGTTGATGACTAGGAACATGGAGCTTGAAGAGGAACTCAAGTCTACACGTGATGGATACGAGGAGGAAATCACAATACTAGTGGAGAAGAATGACGACCTGACAAGGAAGCTAGGAGTATTCATGGGAGACCCCGCGCCAGGAGGAGATGATGACCATCCCAAGGACTACATCATCATCGACAGCACCGACTCCGACCCCGACAGTAGTGATGATGACTATGAAGACGAAGCTGGAGCGGATATCATGGAGTCTTCCATCAATCAAAATTTCTAGTCGACCACCATATTATCACTAGTATTCCCCCATGTATATAGTAGTAGTCCGAGCACTGTCACGATGGTTAGATGGATTGTATGCCCTTGCTTTAATTGATTGGTGTGATATGAATGTGTTTGTCTCATGTGCATATGGGTAGTGTTTTCTCATTAGACCTCATTCTATTCTTATCTCTCCCCTCTAAACCCATCAGATGCCTCTGAGACGTGACCCCGGATTTGCCTTCCCACCGGAGCTCACACAGTTGATCCAACAGCAGAATGCCTTGATGCAATTACTAGTCCAGAACCAAGGCAACAACAATAACAACAATAACAACAAGCCACTGCCACCACCTCCAGTTGACAACTTAGCCCGTTTTCTAAGGTTGCAGCCACCGGTGTTTTCCAGCAACACCGAGCCAAAAGTTGATGATGATTGGCTACGTAGGATTGCAAGCGAGTTGACCACCGCAGGTTGAACAGATGCTGAGAAGGTGCGTTTTGCCGCACATCAATTGGATGGACCTGCAGCCTCCTGGTGGGAGAATTACACAACCACTTTCCCCATAGCCAATGTCACTTGGGAGCAGTTTCAGCAAGCATTCCACACCGCACATGTCTCAACTGGAGCTATGAGTATGAAGAAGCGTGAGTTTCGCAACTTACGCCAGGGAAACCATACTGTGGGACAGTACGTGGATGAGTTCAGTAAGTTAGCCCGCTATGCCCCAGATGATGTGGCCACATATGCCGCAAAGCAGGAGAAGTTTATGGAAGGGTTGAATGATGAGATGAGTATGCAGTTAATGGTGGCAACATTTAACAACTACCAGGAGTTGGTAGACCAGGCTCTTATGATTGAAGGGAAGCAAAAGCAGATTGAGAGCCGCAAAAGGAAGTATGGACAAGCGGAGTAGAATTCAGGAGCTCAGCAGAAGCCTCGTTTTACCCCGAACTCAGGAGGACATACCCACAACCATGGAGGCCATACGCACAATGGAGGAAGTTCGCATAACCACAGTGGCCCCAAGAATGGAGATGGGAATGGAGCAGGCAGCAACCAGAACCGATCTAACCCAGCCACACCTGCCAAGAAGGACCAAAGTCACATTACTTGTTTCAAGTACAGGAAGACTGGACACTATGACAATGAGTGTCCTGAAGCAAAGAATGGAAATGGCAATGGAAGCTCTGGGAAGAAGCCCAACCCTTTCAATAGGGGACAAGTGAACCACGTTAACGTGGAGGAGATTGAAGAGCAACCAGATGCAGTTATAGGTAAGTTTTTGGTTAAGTCATTTACTGCAATCGTTCTTTTTGATATCAGTGCATCATATTCATACTTTTCAAGGTGATTTGTGGACAAGTTTAAGTTACCCACCTTAGCCCTTAGGACACCCATGTTAGTAAGCTCACCAGGAGCAGAATATATGGCGAGCCGATGGTGCGATCGGATACCCTTAACCATTGGTAGCCATGTTTTCCCCTCGGGCCTAATTATTCTGGAGTCACAAGGATTTGATGTGATACTAGGCATGGATTGGCTGTCAAAGTATAGAGGAAACATTGACTATGCTAGTAGATCAATTTTGCTCACCACCCCGGAGGGAAAAGGCTTAAGTATGTATCGAGGCACGTGCCTAGGAGAACCCAAGTAAATTCCCTCTCAGGAGTTGTTCAGGAGGAAGTGCCTGTAGTAAAGCATTACCCAGATGTATTTTCAAAGGAATTACCAGGCATGCCGCCGGACCGAGACATTGAGTTTTTTATAGAGCTGTTGCCAGGCACCGGACCGATATCGAAGAGACCATACCGGATGCTTGCAAATGATCTGGAGAAGATAAAGAAACAAATTAAGGAATTATTGGAGAAAGGTTACATTCGACGAAGTTCGTCACCGTGGGGAGCCCCAATACTTTTGGTTGAGAAGATGGATCTTTGAGAATGGTTATCGATTATTGTGCTTTGCATGAAGTGAGATCAAGAACAAGTACCCACTACCGATGATCAATAATCTGTTTGACCAGGTGCAAGGAGCTAAGGTATTTTCCACGATCGATCTACGATCAGGATATCACCAGTTGAAGACCCGAGAAAAGGATATGCCTAAGATAGCCTTTACCACAAGGTACGGGCTATATGAGTACACTGTCATGTCATTTGGATTGACTAATGCCCCTGCCTATTTCATGAGTATGATGAATAATGTGTTCAAGGAGTTCTTGGATAAATTTGTAGTGGTGTTCATTGATGATATTTTGGTATACTCGAAGAATGAAGAGGAGCACAAGGAGCATTTGCGTTTAGTTCTCGAGAAGCTCAGAGAACATCAGTTGTATGCCAAGTTTAGCAAATGTGAGTTTTGGTTGATGGAAGTTGGATTTCTTGGCCATGTTATATCAGGAGAGGGCATAGTAGTGGTTCCTACCAAGGTTCAGTCTGTCACTAAGTGGTTGGCACCCACCTCAGTTGGAGAGATCCGCAGTTTTCTTGGATTTGCGGGATATTATCGAAGATTCATTGAGAATTTTTCTAAAATTGTGAAGCCTATGACTGAGTTGCTAAAGAAAGACACTTAGTTTAAATGGACAGATGATTGTGAGGCAAGTTTTCAGGAGTTGAAGAAACGTTTGGTTACATCCCTAGTGCTGATTCTGCCGGATATACATAAGGATTTCCAAGTGTATTGCGATGCTTCTCGCTTAGGACTTGGAGGTGTATTTATGCAAGACGGAGGAGTTGTTTCATATGCCTCATGTAAACTTTGACCGCATGAGTTGAATTATGCCACGCATGATTTGGAGTTAGCAGCCGTAGTTCATGCGCTCAAAACCTGGAGACATTTTCTTATTGGAAACCGTTGTGATATGTACACGGATCACAAGAGTTTGAAGTACATTTTCACATAGAAGGAGCTGAATCTCATGCAAAGGAGATGGTTGGAGATTATAAAAGATTATAATATGAAGTTGCACTATCATCCCGGCAAGGTCAATGTCGTAGCAGACGCTTTGAGCCAGAAGAGTTATACCAATACCCACGTAGGCGGGGAATTTCGGCAGGAGTTAGTTGAAGATCTCAGGGAGCTTCGTTTAGAGATAGTCCCTAGAGGTTTTGTTGCAGCGATGGAGGTTCAATCGACATTATTGGGAAAGATTTGAGAAGCTCAGAAGGATGACAAGGAAATTGCTGAGATAAAGGAGAAGATGAGCAAAGGAAAAGCCAAAGGTTTTCGTGAGAATGAGCACGCCACCTTCTGGTTTGATGATTGTGTTTATTACCCAATAATGCAGAGATTAGAAAGTTAATACTTCAGGAAGCTCATGACTCGCCATACTTGATGCACCCCGGAAACACCAAGATGTATTTGGATTTGAAGGAGCGTTTCTGGTGGACTGGAATGAAGTAGGATATGCCGAGTATGTAGCCGTATGTGATGTTTATCATAGAGTGAAGGCAGAACATCAGAAGCCAGCAGGGTTACTGCAGCCTATGCCGATACCCAAATGGAAGTGGGATAAGCTTGGCATGGATTTCATAATCGGTTTGCCTAGGACCCCATCGGGATATGATTCTATCTGGGTAGTAGTGGATCGTTTGACCAAAGTGGCTCACTTTATCCTAGTGAAAACAACCTATACGAGTGCGAAGTTGGCCAAGATATATATGACCAGGATCGTGTGTCTGCATGGAGTTCCAAGGACCATCGTATCCGATAGAGGGACCCAGTTTGCTTCGAAGTTTTGGAATCGGCTGCACGAGACCTTGGGTACCAGGCTAAAGTTCAGTACAGCCTTTCATCCACAGACAGATGGACAGACCGAGAGAGTCAATCAGATTCTAGAGGACATGTTGAGAGCTTGTGCGCCAGATTATGGATCTAGTTGGGATGATATTTGTCATACGCAGAGTTCTCATACAACAACAGTTACCAAGCCAGTTTGAAGATGGCACCTTTCTAAGCGTTGTACGGAAGGAGGTGTAGGACACCATTGATGTGGGATGAAGTTGGATACCGACAGTTGTTTGGACCAGATTCGATCACAGAGTCCAAAGGGAAGGTTAAGTTGATTCGAAACAGACTGAAGGTAGCTCAGTCCATGCAGAAGAGTTATGCAGACTCAAAATGCAAGGAGGTAGTATATGAAATCGGAGACAGAGCATATCTTTGTGTGTCACCCCTACGAGGAGTTAAACGCTTTGGAGTTAAGGGAAAGTTAGCCCCCAGATTTGTAGGACCCTACCGAGTTTTGGCACATATGGGAGAAGTTGCCTACAAGTTGGAGTTACCCGAAGGACTGTTAGGAGTTCATGATGTGTTTCACGTTTCCCAGTTGAAGAAGTGTCATGCTGAGATGGCCGATATTCCTCTCAGAGATACAGTGCCCCTGGAAGCAATTCAGTTGGATAGTGATCTGACTTATTAGGAGAAACCTGTCAAGATTCTCGAGTTTGCCAGCATAGTTACTCAAAGCAAATTATCAAGTTTTGCAAGGTTCAGTGGAGCCACCATACTGAGGATGAAGCCACCTGGGAGCGAGAGAAATACCTATGGAAACACCACCCACACCTATTTTCTAGCCAACCCGAATCTCGAGGGTGAGATTCATTTAAAAGGGTGTAGATTTGTAGCATCCCAAATTTTCAATTTGGAATGTTATACATAGGTCATTAAATGCATATCATGTTTCATTTGCATTTTGGTTTTGATCCTAGAAATTCTAAGCAACTCAAGCACCCACGGAGAGAGTTGGGGATTTCGTTTAATTTCATATTTGAGTTTTTCTCAAATATTGAAAAAAAGGGATCATCTTGGTTTCAATTATTTTTCTCTCCAATTAATATTCCTAATATTAAAAATAAAAGAGAGGAGATAATATGACTTCTCCAAAAATAAAGGAAATATTGGCGGAAAAATATTAAAATCAATTAAATATTTTATTTGAATTTTATTGGTTATTTTATTTGAATTAGAAAAATATGCATTTTTCAATAAGTGCATTTTTAGGCCAAGAGAATGTTCACTTCCTTCTAAATATTTTATTTAGACAATGAAAATTGTTTTTGGCATTTTTAGAATTTTTTATATTTATTTAGGATCTTTTTTCCTTTTCGGCGGATTTTATAAAAAACGCGTCACCCGACTGGGCCAATGACCCAGCCGAGCGGGCCGAAGCCCAGCTGCTGCCACCGCCTTCCCCGCGCGCCGCCGCACCTCGCCAGGACACCGGGAAGTCCGAGCCCTGCCCGACGCCGGCCGACCCCCTCCCCAAGTCGGACGCCGCCGCTGCTTCTCCCCCCACTTTAATTAGCCACCCGCCACCCCCTTGGACCCCGAGCCGCCCCGCCGCCTGCGCAGCACACCGCCGCACCTCGCCGCGCCGCTGCCCCGTCGCCGCGCCGCTGCTTCGCCACCGCCCGCCAGCGCCGCCAACATCGCCTCGCCCCGCCGGACCTCGTCGGAGCCGCCAGACCTCGCCGATCTCGACCGCCAATTTTTTTGGTTTAGGTATAAAACCGCCTGGTTTTTACTAAACCCTAGTTTCGGTTTTTTTATTTATTTATTAGATCGATTCGGATTTCCCGGTTCGGGTTACTTTGCGAACGTTCGTTTGTTAGTTCGTTTTAATGAACGAATTCGTCCATTTGCCTCTGTTAGCGAACGTTTGTCCGATAGATTTTTCTTTTTCTGTTTTATTTTCGCCAGGGACCTATCCGTGATTATTTTTATCACAAAATAGCCCCTGATCTTCAAACCCTCACAACTTTTTAACCGTTCGTCCAAATTCAGTGAAACCAACGCCAAAATCTTCGTATCGAGCCCCTCTTTCTGGTTAAAAAACTTGAACATGATTTTGAAATTTTAAAATTTGGTTTCAAGCAGATTTGAATTCAAAGTTCTTTTGATCGTAGTTTTCATTACGTAGCTCTGATTTGATCGATTCTTTTTGCATATTGAAGCTCTTTAGTTGAACTTTTAGTTTGGATCTTCTTATTTGAGTTTTACCCTTGCCACTATGCTTGAGTGCTTATGTATGCTGTTGTTTGTTTGCGATAGAATTTCCAGAGTGCGAAGTGTGCTACTACGAGTCTCTAGGGTTTGCAGATCGTCGGCAAGGCAAGTAACACACCATCACACCACTTGGGATTGTTAGAGATGTTGAAGTCTTGTGTGGGCAAATAAAATACCCTACTGATTTTCTTGTTCTTGGCCCCCCACAGGATGACTTCTGTCCCATTACATTTGGTAGGCCTTTCTTGAACACCGTTAAAGCTAAAATAGATTGTGAGAAACAAACTGTCAGTGTTAGCTTTGGTGATGAGGTTCTGTTGACGCTCAAAAATGGCATGGTCGCAAAGAGTAACTTGAGGCTATAATGAGATGATGTCAAATTCATGATTTTATGTCACCATTGCATGACTCTCTTCAAACTGATGAGAATAAATATATAGATGGTCCAAAACGGCGCTCGGATGCAAAAGGCGTGCATCACAACATCGAAATCTTCGGTTAGCACATCATTCATTTTCTTCAACCATGCCATTGATGCCTTTGCCATGGAATTCATCCCTAGGTATGATCAATTACCCTCCATGGATTTATTTTGATCCATGGATGCAACATAATTTTCTATATCATGAGAGGGTATTACCAAATTACTATACATATGGGTAGTTACATTGTTGCTAATACAAAGGGGCCGAAATATTTTATTCCTATTTTATTTGTTTATTTCAGCTATACATAATTTGGTGGGTGAATTCTACATGGACCTCATGTTAATGGCCGATATTTGTCTATCGCCCTAAGAATATGTCAAAGCATGGCCGGTGTAGTATCCTAACACCGTCCTTAGTTCAATTGGAGACCAAAACAAGCCTCATTTTGCTTAAAATATTTCTTCACAATAATCAAAGCCGAATATAAAATTTTATTTGATTTGGAGCTTTTGGTCGCCATAGGTGCTATACATATTAAGGCTTTGGGTGATTCGTTATGAGTAGTACAACAAATATCCAAGAGTTATCAATGTTTTGACGAATCACTTATAGTTTATCTTGAGGTATGTCTAGATGCAAAATTTACCTTGGGTTGCTTTAAAATTGCTCATATTTCTAGACATGACAATTCAAAAAAGTTGGCACAGCAAGCATCTGGCTACTATGTTAATCATGGTGTGTTGCATTTCTATCAATAGCCGACGCTTAGTCTCGTCAACATAGGTAAGGCCAAACCAAAGTCCACCGCTTCTGCCACTAATATTTTTTTATGCAGGTAAAAGTGAGGATTGGAGAAAGTTTATTGTTGATTATCTGCAAAGTCCTAAGAAAAGGGTGAACAATATGGTTCAGGGGATGGCCTTGAGATACATATCTATGGAACTTTATCATCGAATTGTTAATGAAGTTGAAAAGGTTTCACCCAAGTTTGCATCAAGGATTCAAACAAATAATGGCCGATATATATTTATCGCCCTAAGCACATGCAAAGTGGATGATGGAGTGTTGACATCGTCCTTAGAACCAACATGTACAAGTTATTTTTCGGCACGCTACCTTTGCCGAAAAACAGGGGGCATGTGTTGACGCTCAAAAATGGCATGGTCGCAAAGAGTAACTTGAGGCTATAATGAGATGATGTCAAATTCATGATTTCATGTCACCATTGGATGACTCTCTTCAAGCCGATGAGAATAAATATATAGATGGTCCAAAACGGAGCTCGGATGCAAAAGTTTTGACAATCTTAGAGATGTTCATATTGGCACTAGATTAGAAAACTGCATGAAACCTAACCAAGATGGCCTCTGATGGAAAAAGTTACAACTGCAAAGTTCTTCGTCTCGTTGAAACGGACAATTTTGAGGTCGTATGCAAAAGTTACAGGCAAAATCGTGCGTTGCAGCAGTGTTTGGCCGGATCATCCGGGCCGGGGACCGAATCATCCGGGAAATCGAAGCACCGAAAGCAACAAAAGGTTTATGATGAAGCCGGATGATCTGGGTCCATTCCCGGATAATCCGGGTGGAGGCCGGACAATCCGGGTAGAAGTCCGGACATCCGGACAGCTTTTTCTACTACATACTTTAGAAAACGGCCCGAAACACCATTAAGATGGTCTCGGATTGAAAAGTGTTCAACATGAAAGTTGTGCGTCTCGTCGAGGCGGTTGATTTTGATATAAAGGACGTCCAAATCCGATGATGTATGTGAATTCTAGAGCTAAAACAGTGAGCTGCTATCAGAAAACTGGGCTAGGCCGGATCATCCGGGCCTAGAGCCGGACATCTAGGCCAGAGGTCGGGAGAAGTCCGAGTTTGGTTAGATTTTGATGATTTGGACGGCAAGGCAAGTCCTTTTCTTGTACGGGAAGTCCATCCGCCTCTTATATAGATAAGAGGTGACGGCCGATTGAACAACAACACACAATCGATCAATTCATCTACCACTTTTTATCTTTTATCTTTTCTCCTCAACCCTAGTTCTTCTTCTTTCTCCTTCGTCGTTCATTCTTCTTCATTGCAGGGCGGCGGATCTCGAGGCCCTAGGGGCGGTCAGGCCGACCTAGGGCAGCCCATAGCCGTTGCGCGCCCTGACGGGGTCCCTCCCGGGCGTGTGGGGTTTTGGGTATACAAAAGCGCCCGCCGGATTGCCTTGCGTACCGCTCTTCCGGTGGGTCTCCTTCGACGTGAGCTGCGGTGCATCACCCTCGGTGTCGAAGGTATACGGTGACGTGTTCGTGTGCGAACACACTTTTTCGCGACTCCACTGGGGACGAAGCTTTGAACGGTCTCCAGCCCATTCTTGCTACAAAGAGATCGTCATCTAGAGTTTGTAATCTACAAAGGTAATATGAATACCCAATTCACATATGTAGATGCAAATAATGCATATGTTTTTGCTAGATCATCTAATGAGCATAATGTATCGGCTAGCCCTAGCTTTATCAATCATGCATCTAATTATGTGCAAGGGCCGATGCAACAAAATCTCCATGATTCTACTTCATATAATTTTAGCAACATGCAACATATGTATCCCAACTCCCATGCATCGGCAACCCCACAAATTTATATGCCGATGAATAACATGATGAGTTCGGTTAATCAAGTTGAGACACCCTATGTAGGAACTTCCAACGGTATGCAACAAAGTGTTTCAAGTTTTTATTCATCGGCAAATAACTTGCCGTACGTTAATCCAAACGTGTCGGTGGATAGGGGAATTGGCCATGTTACTACTAGTTATTTGGCCAATTACCCTCAAACATCATATGCTACACCTAATGCTACTAATTTTTTGGCACCATACGCAACTGTTGATGTCCATAATTCGGCTCCGCACCTTCATGTTCATGGCCGAATAAGTGAAACTTCTGCAGGAGCACAAATGCCTTCACCTACTACCGTGGCATATCATGTACCCCCTACAAAATTACACAATTTCGGCAACATCTTATTACCGAAAGAGTCTAAAAGCATCGGGGGGCAACCATATCCAGACTGGGTGGTTGAGAACAAGCTTACATTTTCTTGGGATTTGTGCAACTCCATTCGACAGGAACTAATAGAAGGCGGGAAGCCTCATGATTTTGCTGCAGTAAAAGCTAGAGTTCTGCAAATGATGTAGTCGCCCAGTATTGTACCGTCTAGTGTACCACCTACACAATTGCAAAGTTTCGGCACCTCATTGCCGAAAGAGTATCAAAGTATTGGGGGGCAATCTCATGAGGAGTGGATGGAAATTGAGATGAAAAGGTTCAAAGCTCGCCAAGCTGAGAAGTGGGCTAAACTTAGATAAGAGCGAGAAGCCTTGCAAATTCAAAAAGATAAAGGTATTGATTTGGGTAACAAAGAAAATTCAGTTATTGAAAAAGCTGAATCAAGTAGTATATATTCTGAGTCCATCAAATCCAAAGAGGCAAGAATTATTGAGAAAGGGCATGGAAAGCATAGCAAGGCAGTCATGCTTGATTTTTATGAAGTTAATGGAACCTACTTCGTGCCCTATGAGTTTCGTGCCATAGAAATTGACGAGCTTCAAGAACAAGAACAAGTAGCCGAAGAAAGTTTGGTGGACAAGGATCTTCAAACAAATGATGCACGAAATCAAGAAAAAGATGATGACAAGGCGTTGGGGAGCTATCCGAAGGCGGAGCAAGATATTCTTCAAGTCACACCGCTGTCATGCTTTCCCAACATATTTGAAGAGGTATGTATAGCAATTAATTAACCTGTTTTCAGATTTGGTCATGACTTAGTTGTTCATGCATATATTAGAAAAATCTTCATAAGAAATATTGAGAGACCAATGAAGAAGGGTAATTTATTTTTAGCAATCAGGTTGTCACAAAGCATATTGGTCAACACATTGCACCATTCAGAAAGACAGATAGCGAAAAATTATTGCAGCCAAGGCCTTCCCCATTGCTTTATCTAAAACTCATATCTAGTTGGGTGGCTTTACTTATTTCTTACTTGGCTTACACTTGGTCTCAATTGAGACATGTATGTTTATAACGCCCTCGATGCGGCTATATCTCCTACGTGTCGAAGCATGACTTAGAGGCATAACCGCATTTAAAGCAATGTCGCAAGTAAGGTAATCTTCACAACATCCCATGCAAATAGATAATAAAGGGAAAGGTACATAGTTGGCTTACACTCGCCACGTCAAACAAAGTACATAAATAGCATTACATCAACCAATCACTCATGGTCCAACTATGGTACCAAAATAAAAGATCAACCCAACATGCGACACGGTCCCGATCGCCCCAACTGGGCACCACTACAAATCATCAGGGAAAGACACATAGTAACGGCGTGAGTCTTCGTCGAACTCCCACTTGAGATCAAGCGCATCATCTGGAACGGAGTCATCGGGCCCTGCATCTGGTTTGGAAGTAATCTGTGAGCCACGGGGACTCAGCAATCTCGCACCCTCGTGATCAAGACTATTTAAGCTTATAGGAAAGGCAAGGTAATATGTGGGGCTGCAGCAAGCGACTAGCATAAATGGTGGCTAACCTGTTCGCAAAAGAGAGCGAGAAGAGAAGGCAAAGCAAGAACGGAGAACTAGAGAACAACCTACGGCAAACATTACTCCAACACCGTGTTCACTTCCCGGACTCCGCCGAGAAGAGACCATCACGGTAACACACATAGTTGATTCATTTTAATTAAGTTAAGGTTCAAGTTATCTACAACCGGACATTAACAAATTCCCATCTGCCCAAACCGCGGGCACGACTTTTGAAAGTTCAAATCCCTGCAGGGGAGTCCCAACTTAGCCCATGACAAGCTCCCACGGTCAACGGAGGATATACCTTCTCCCGAGACAATTCTGATCAGACTCGGCATCCCGGTTCTACAAGACAACTTCGACACTGGTAAAACAAGTCCAGCAATACCACCCGCTGTGCCGACAAATCCCGATAGGAGCTGCACATATCTCGTTCTCAGGGCACACCGGATAAGCTAAGCGTACGGGAACCAACGTAACCCAAGTTTCCAAGGGACGGCCCCGCGCGGTGCTCTGGGTTGGACCAACACTTAGAGAAGCACTGGCCTGGGGGTTTAAAATAAAGATGACCCTTGAGTCCGCGAAACCCAAGGGAAAAAGGCTAGGTGGCAAATGGTAAAACCAAGGTTGGGCATTGCTGGAGGAGTTTTATTCAAGGCGAACTGTCAAGGGGTTCCCATTATCACCCAACCGCGTAAGGAACGCAAAATCTGGGAACATAACACTGATATGACAGAAACTAGGGCGGCAAGAGTGGAACAAAACACTAGGCAAAAAGGCCGAGCCTTCCACCCTTTACCAAGTATATAGATGCATTAAGATAACAAGATAAAATATAATGATATCCCAACAATAAACAATGTTCCAACAAGGAACGATCTCCAATCTTCACCTGCAACTAGCAATGCTATAAGAGGGGCTGAGCAAAGCGGTAAAATAGCCAATCAACGGTTTGCTAGGACATGGTGGGTTAGAGGTTTGACATGGAAATTCGGGAGGCATGAAAAGCAAGTGGTAGGCATCATAGCATAGGCATAGCAAAAGAGCGAGCATCTAGCAAAGCAAAGATAGAAGTGATTTCGAGGGTATGATCATCTTGCCTGCAAAGTTGTCAGAGTTGACTAGATCCTCGAAAGCAAACTCAACGGGCTCCTTGTTAGCGAACTTGTCTCCCGGCTCTACCCAAACAAGACAAACAAGCACAAGGAACACAATCAACCACGTGCAAAACTCAAACAACATGATGCAAACATGGTATGCTATGCGGGATGCGATATGTGATGCATATGCAAGATTTGGTAAGGAATGAATGAACCTGGCCTCAACTTGGAAATCCAAGTGTGCCACTGGAAAGGTGAGGTGATTTCGGTTGAAATCGATATAAAGAACACCGGAATCGAAGATACGGTTTGGAAATGGCAAGCAAAACAAATATGGCATCGGTCTGCGATAAACAGCAAGTAGCCATCTAAATGCATCAAGATAATTATGCTACAACACTCAAACATGGCAACAAAATACATGGCAGGGATCCACTCATAATGCTTAACAAAAGATGAACACTGAGCTACGGCTAATTCATCCATTAACAGGTTCAAACAAGCATGGCAAAAGTGCAATGGGTAAACAGGTTTCAGACTTAGTGAAATTAACACAAGCCTGGAATTTCAGATCAGGTAGCACACTTTGGAGCATGAAAACTATAAGCTACAGGAACTTAACATGGCAAAGTAAAGCATGGCATGGAGCTACTCAAATATCTTAACAAAAGTCTCTTAGTGACCTTGAGCCAAAAGGGATCAGAAAATACAATTGCAAGCATGTGAACATGGCAAAAACATAATCAGATCTCAGACTTAGTGAAAAACCGGAGCATGCAAATCTGTTAACGACTAGGCATGTTCACGAGCTCGATGCACTCACTATAGAGTAAGGCATGACAAACTAAGCATACACCCATCAATAATACACATTATATAAGCTAGACATGGCAAGAACAACAACATAGCATGCACGGATCAACAACAACATCCTCGGCAAAATAGCTAACAAGTAGCCAATCTGCCCAGATTCACGAAATAGCAAAAGTAGAGCTCGATTAACTCAAGCTAGGGTGCTCCATAATTGCAAACAAAGACATGGATGGATAAGGCACCACAAGATTAACAAAACATCCTTACTGATCATCCTCAAAAGAGGCACGGGTCACTAGGAAACAACATGAATATATGGCATATTGATAAAAACAGATCAAGGACTTGGAGAAATTCTAAGTCCCTGAAATTAGCATTAACGAATGCACCACTTTGCAAGCTTGTGCTAGTCACCACACATATCACAAAAATACATGGATAGCACCTCCATAAAGATGTCAAAGCATATAACAAAACTCATGTAGAGCTCAGGGGCATATCATGCACACATTAATCATGGCAAAAATGACAAATAGCTATTTGGTGCAGCAGATCTGACAATTAACTCAAATAGCTCCCTTCCAACAGCATTTTAGGCATCAAGATGAGCTCAAATGAAAATGATGCAATGAGATGAAATGATGTGCTCTCTGGGACGAACATTTTGATATGCTACATGCGCAAAACGGAGATACGGATGCGGAGATATAGCATGAAGAACATTGCAAAATAATTAGGGTTAGGATCTGGATCCGGATCGAGTTACTGTAGCTGCACTCAATCCGAGGTTCGTCGGCCGGATCTGAAGAACTCGCCGGAGTTCGAGGACGAGGAGGAGGTCGCCGGGGCCGGGCACCGGAGCTTGGAGCGGGTGGCGCGGCGAATCGGGAGGGCGGCGCGGCGCTGTGGAGGTGTCGAGGTGGCGCGGTGAGCCGGGAGGCAGAGGCGGTGGTCGTCGGCGTCGGGGAGGCGCGGCGGCCGGCGAGGGGAGAGTGCAGCGGCGCGGCGGAGGGGCGGCGCCGGGTGGTGAGGAGGAAGCAGGCGCGGGCGGCAGAGCGGCTGGGCCTCTCGGGGGCCCGACCCGGGCTCGGCGGGCCGGTGGCGCGGGAGGCGGTGCGGCGCCACCTGGCGCACGGGGATTCATCGGGCGGCGGCGGTGCACTTTGTCCGGCCGGACCGGACGTGTCCGGCGCGGCGCAAGGCGATTTTTTAGGGTTTGGGGAAGAAGGAGATCCGGGAATTTCGGAGGGGGGGATATTTATAGCCATAGAGGGAGCTAGGAGAGTCCAAATGAGGTGCGGTTTTCGGCCACGCGATCGTGATCGAACGCTCTAGATGATGGAGATGGTTTTGGTGGGTTTTGGGCCAAATTGGAAGGGTGTTGGGCTGCAACACACATGAGGCCTTCTCGGTCCCTCGGTTAACCGTTGGAGTATCAAACGAAGTCCAAATGGTACAAAACTTGACAGGCGGTCTACCGGTAGTAAACCAAGGCCGCTTGGCAAGTCTCGGTCCAATCCGGAAAAGTTTAACCCCCACACACGAAATAAAGGTGGAAAGGACCACCGGAGGAGATAGGAGCGCCGGAATGCAAAACGGACAACGGGGAAAATGCTCGGATGCATGAGACGAACACGTATGGAAATGCAATGCACATGATGACATGATATGAGATGCATGACAATGACAACAACACACGGAGACAAAAACCCGAACCCGAGGAAATAAAATAACTTAGCGCTGGAAACGGTAAGAGTTGGAGTACATATTAGGTAAATTACATCCAGGGTGTTACAACACTCCACCATTATGAAAGGATCTCGTCCCGAGATCTAGGACTGGAAGAACGCCGGGTACTCAGAATGGAGGTGATCCTCGCGTTCCCAGGTGGCTTCACGGTCGGAATGGTGTGACCACTTGACTTTGAGGAATTTGATTGACTTATTGCGAGTCTTGCGTTCAGTCTCTTCAAGAATAGCAACGGGGTGCTCACAATAAGAGAGATCTTCTTGGAGATCAATGTCTTCGAAATTGACGGTGTGGTCAGGAGTCTTGAAGCACTTGCGGAGCTGAGAGACATGGAATACGTCATGCACATTTGCAAAGTTTGAAGGAAGCTCGAGTTGATAGGTGAGATCGCCTCTCTTGCCGACGATCTTCAAAGGACCCACGTATCTAGGGGCAAGCTTCCCTTTGATACCGAAGCGACGAGTACCTTTCATTGGAGAGACGCGGAGGTAAACATGATCTCTGATCTCGAAAGCCAAATCACGACGCTTACTATCATAGTAGCTCTTCTAGCGTGATTGCGCTGCTTTGAGGTTATCACGAATGACTTTACACATTTCCTCTGCCTCTGTGATTAAGTCATTTCCTAGAAGTTGATGTTCACCGGTTTCAAACCAGTTGAGAGGGGTATGGCACTTCCTGCCATACAGAATTTCGAATGGGGCCTTGCCCGAACTTGCTTGAAAACTGTTGTTGTAGGAGAATTCGGCGTATGGAAGGCAATCCTCCCACTTCATGCCGAAGGAGATCACACAAGCCTTGAGCATATCTTCAAGAATCTGATTGACACGCTCGACTTGACCGCTAGTTTGAGGATGGAAAGCTGTGCTGAAGCAGATGTTGGTGCCCATGGCCTTCTGAAAAGAATCCCAAAACTTGGAGGTAAAGATGCTGCCACGGTCTGAAGAGATCACCTATGGAATACCGTGCAGCGAGACAATCCGAGAGGTATACAGCTCCGCCAATTGAGCTACAGTGATAGACTCATTGATAGGCAGAAAGTGAGCCACTTTAGTGAGTTTGTCGATGACAACGAATATAGCATCATTGCCACGCTTGGACTTTGGAAACCCAGTCACGAAGTCCATCTCAATGTGGTCAAACTTCCATTCTGGAATGGAAAGAGGTTGGAGGAGACCAGCTGGCCATTGGTGTTCTGCCTTCACTCTTCTGCAGACATCACATTCATTCACGAATTGAGCAATCTCGCGGTTCATTCGAGTCCACCAATAAGCCTGCTTGAGGTCCTGATACATCTTCGTACTCCCAGGGTGGATGGAGAGGAGAGAATTGTGAGCCTCATTCATGATAACTTTACGAAGATCACCTTTGGGCACAACAATACGATCCTCGAAGAAGAGAGTACCCTTGTCATCAAGGCGGTAGCACTTGTACTTGGGTTGACTCTTGGCAATCCCAATCTTCACCTTCTTCACCATAGCATCAAGAAGTTGAGCCTCGCGAATCTGGTCTTCCAAGGTAGGAGAGACTTGAAGGTTGGCGAGGAAACCTTGAGGAACAACTTGCAGATTGAGTTTGCGGAAAGCTTCACAAAGCTCAGGTTGATAAGGCTTGAGAATCAGACTGTTGCAGTAAGCCTTCCTGCTCAATGCGTCAGCAATCACATTGTCCTTCCCTGGAGTATACTCGATACTCGGATTATACTCTTGAATCATTTCGACCCAGCGAGTCTGCCTGAGGTTGAGATTAGGCTGAGTGAAGATGTACTTGACACTCTTGTGGTCAGTGAAAATGTCCACTTTTCTTCCCAATAAGAGATGTCTCCAAGTCAAAAGAGCATGCACAACTGCCGCCAATCGAGGTCATGAGTGGGGTAGTTCTTCTTGTTGGGCTTCAACTAGCGAGAGGTATAAGCCACAACTTTCTTCTTTTGCATCAACACTGCACCAAGACCTTGAAGAGAGGCATCACAGAAGACCTCGAACGGTTTGGATTCATCAGGAGGAGTCAGAACTGGAGCAGGGACCAATTTCTCTTTCAAAGTGTTCAAAGCGATGTCACATTCCGGAGACCAAACATACTTGACGTGCTTCTGGAGAAGGTTGGAAAGAGGCTTCGTGATCTTTGAAAAGTTCTCAACGAACCTTCGATAGTAGCTTGCGAGACCAAGGAAGCTACGGAGTTGCTTCACGTTCTGAGGTGGTTCCCAATTCACAATTGCATACACCTTCTCAAGATTCACCGCAATGCCATTGGCAGAGATGATATGCCCAAGATAAAGAACCTCATCGAGCCAAAACTCGCACTTTGAGAACTTGGCGTAGAATTGATGTTCCCTGAGCTTATCGAGCATGAAATACAAGTGCTTGGCATGATCTTCCTTGTTCTTCGAAAAGACCAGAATGTCGTCGAGATAGACAAAAACGAAGTCATTTGTGTAGGCGTTGAAGATGAAGTTCATCATGCGAGAGAAAGTCAGAGGAGCGTTGACGAGGCCAAAAGACATGACAGTGTATTCATATGAACCATAGCTTGTCCTGAAAGCCGTCTTGGGAATATCTTGCTCACGGATTCGAATCTGGTGATAACCCATACGGAGATCAAGCTTGGAGAATACTTGGGCACCTTTGAGTTGTTCGAACAGCTCGTTGATGTTGGGAAGTGGGTATTTGCTCTTGATAGTCTTCTTGTTCAATGGACGGTAGTCAACACAAAGTCGGTCCGTTCCATCCTTCTTCTTCACAAAAAGTACTCCACAACCCCACGGAGAAGAACTAGGTCGGATGAGACCCATTCGTTCTTGAATATCGAGTTGCTTCTTCAGCTCCTTCAACTCTTCAGGTCCGGGCTTGTAAGAACGTTTGCAAACCGGTTCCATGCCAGGCTCAAGATCGATGACGAATTCAACTGGCCGGTGCGGAGGCATTCCTGGAAGCTCTTCTGGAAAGACGTCTTGATATTCGCAAACGACTGGAATTTGAGAGATGGCATCCAGTTCACCCTTCTCATTTAGAGAAAACAGACGGATGGTATCATCATTAGCGGCAAAGACAATTACATCCTCAAACGAATGAGTCAATTGAATCTGCCTGGCATCACAATCAAGCTGAGCCTTGTGCTTAGAAAGCCAATCCATCCCGAGAATAAGATCAATATCCGAGTTACCAAGGACCATTGGACAGGAAAGAAACTTGAAATCACCCATCATGATAGAAACATCCGGAACTATTGAAGTAGCCCTCATAGACTTAGCCGGAGAAACCACTCCCATAGGTTTACCCAACATTTGCGAAACAAAGTCATGCTTGGAAACAAATGATCTTGACATGAAACAATGTGATGCACCAGTGTCAAAAAGAACTTTTGCGGGAATAGAGTTAACTGGAAAGTTACCCATGATGACATCTGACGAGTCCTCTGCCTGAGCTGCATTCAGCAAGTTGACCTTGGCGTGCTTGGGGTTATGCTTGACCACAACTGTACTTGCCGATCTCACAGGCGGAGGAGGAGGAGGGAGACGCCTCTGATTGAAGCATTTGTTGGCATAGTGACCCTTCTGTTGGCACTTGTTGCACGTGACCTCTGAAAGCGGACGGTGATACGGAGCACTCGATCTTGGAGCTTGAGACGAAGTCTTGTTCTGAAAGCTAGGGTTGGGTGGGTGGGAAGATCCACTGCCACCTTTGCTCTTCTGTTGATATGGCTGACGGAACGGAGGAGGAGGAAGCCAATACTTCTACTGCTTGGCTACTTGAGTTGAGGAAGACGGAGTAGCATCTCTGACTCGCTTCTTGGAAGCATCACACTTCAGTTGAGCAGCCTCTTGCTTCAATGCCATGTTGTAGACCTCATCTGTAACACCCCGGATGTGATTTACCCAATATGTATTCCAACTCTTGCCGTTTCCGGCCTTAAGTTATTTTATTTTCTCGGGTTCGGGTTTTGTCTCTGTGTGTTGTTCTTGTTGTCATGCATCTCATATCATGTCATCATGTGCATTGCATTTGCATACGTGTTCATCTCATGCATTCGAGCATTTTCCCCGTTGTCCGTTTTGCATTCCGGTGCTTCGTTCTCCTCCGGTGGTCATTTCTACCTTTCTTTCGTGTGTGGGGATTAAACATTTCCGTATTAGACCGAGACTTGCCAAGCGGCCTTGGTTTACTACCGGTAGACCGCCTTTCAAGTTTCGTATCATTTGAACTTCGTTTGATACTCCAACGGTTAACCGAGGTACCGAAAAGGCCTCGTGTGTGTTGCAGCCCAACACCCCTCCAAGTTGGCCCAAAACCCACCAAAAACCTCTCCATCATTTGGCCGAAAACCGCACATCATTTGGACTCTCCTAGCTCCCTCCATGCCTATATATAGACCCCCTCCTCTAAATTCGCGGATCCCCTCTCCCAAACCCTAAAAAAGATCTCCTCCGGCGCCGCCGGACACGTCCGCCGGCGCCGGACGTGTCCTGGCATGTGCCCGCTGCCGCTGAGGCCCGCGCGGCCCGCCTCCGGCCCTCCCTGGCCCGAAGCCGAGCGCCGCCCCGCGCCTCTTCCTCCTCGCGA
>NC_041386.1:251453825-251468806 GCF_002162155.2 Triticum dicoccoides | reverse complement strand
CGCGCTCCCCACCGGCCGGCCACTCCGTCCCGTCACCACTCCGGCTCCCCGCCGGCCGGATCCGGCGAGATCCGGCGCGGGAGCACCTCGCCGCCTTCATCCCCAACTCCGGCGGCCCACCTCCGAAACCGGCCAACCTCGTAAAGCGTGCCGCGATCCAGATCTGGCAGCTACAGTAAACCCTAACCGCGAGGTGGAATTTTCTTCTAAGTCCTCAAATTCTCAGATACATATGCCCTTGTTCATCGCGCTATAACTTTGCATCCGTAGCTCCGTTTTAGGCATATATCATATCAAAATGTTCGTCTCAGAGAGAATATCATTTCATCTCATTGCATCATTTTCATTTGAGTTCATCTAGATGCCCGAAATTCTGTTAGAAGAGTGCTATTTGAGATATTTATCAGATTTGCTGCTCCAATTAGATATTTGTCATTTTTGCCATGATTGTTGTGTGCATGATATGCCCCTGATCTCTACATATGTTTTGTTAAGGGTCTTGCCATCTTTCTAGAGGTGCAACACATGTATTTTTGTGATGTGTGTGGTGACTAGCACAAGCTTGCAAAGTGAGGCATTTGCTAATGCTGATTTCAGGGACTTAGCATTTCCACTAAGTCCTTGAGCTGTTTATCTCATATGGCCATATGTTCATGTTGTTTCCTAGTGATCCGTGCCTCTTTTGAGGATGATCAGTAAGGATGTTTTGTTAATCTTGTAGTGCTCTATACATCCATGTCTTTGTTTGCAATTATGGAGCATCCTAGCTTGAGTCAATCGAGCTCTACTTTTGTCATTTCGTGAATCTGGGCAGATTGTCTACTTGTTAGCGATTTTGCCGATGATGTTGTAGTTGATCCGTGCATGCTATGCTATTGTTCTTGCCATGTCTAGCTTGCATTTTGTGTATTCTTGATGGGTGTATGCTTAGCTTGTCATGACATGCTCTGTAGTGAGTGCATCGAGCTCGTAAACATACCTACTTGATATCTATTTCAGCATGCTCCAGTTTTCACAAGTCTGAGAACTGATTATGTTTTTGCCATGTTCACATGCTTGCAATTGTATTTTTTGATCCCTTTTGGCTCAAGGTCAAAGGGACTTTTGTTAAGCTCTTTGAGTAGCTCCATGCCATGCTTTACTTTGCCATGTTCAGGTCCTGTAGCATATAGTTTTCATGCTCCGAAGAGTGCTATCTGATCTGAAATTACAGACAAGTGTTAATTTCACTAAGTTTGAAATCTGTTTGTCAAATGCATTTTTGCCATGCTTTTTTGAACCTGTTAATGGATGAATTGGCCGTAGCTCAGTGCTAGACTTTTGTTAAGGTTTTTGAATGCATTCCTGCCATTTATTGTTTATGCCATGTTTGGGTGTTGTAGCATGTTCATCTTGTCGCATTTAGATGGCTACTTACTGTAAATCGCAGAACGTGGTCATATTTGAATTGCTTGCCATTTCCAAACCGTAACTCCGATTCCGGCGTTCTTTATATCGTTTTCAAGCGATTTCATCTCATTTTTCCAGTGGCACACTTGGATTTCCAAGTTGAGGCCAGGTTCATGCATCCCTTGTCAAATCTTGCATATGCATCCCGCTTCGCATCCCGCATAGCATACCATCTTTGCATCATATTGTTTGAGTTTGCACGTGGTTGATTGTGTCCTTGTTGCTTGTTTGTCTTGTTTGGGTAGAGCCGGGAGACGAGTTCGCTAATGAGGAGCCCATTGAGTTTGCTTTCGAGGATCCAGTCAACTCTGACAACTTTGCAGGCAAGATGAACATACCCTCGAAATCACTACTATCTTTGCTTTGCTAGATGCTCGCTCTTTTGCTATGCCTATGCTACGATGCCTACCACTTGCTTATCATGCCTCCCAAATTGCCATGTTCAGCCTCTAACCCACCATGTCCTAGCAAACCGATGATTGGCTATGTTACCGCTTTGCTCAGCCCCTCTTATAGCGTTGCTAGTTGCAGGTGAAGATTGGAGACCGTTCCTTGTTGGAACATTATTTACTTGTTGGGATATCATTATATTATCTTGTTATCTTAATGCATCTATATACTTGGTAAAGGGTGGAAGGCTCGGCCTCTCGCCTAGTGTTTTGTTCCACTCTTGCCGCCCTAGTTTCCGTCATATCGGTGTTATGTTCCCGGATTTTTGCGTTCCTTACGCGGTTGGGTTATAATGGGAACCCCTTGATAGTTCGCCTTGATTAAAGCTTTTCCAGCAATGCCCAACCTTAGTTTTACCATTTGCCACCTAGCCTCTTTTTCCCTTGGGTTTCCGGAGCCCGAGGGTCATCTTATTTAACCCCCCCCCCCGGGACAATGCTCCTCTGAGTGTTGGTCCAACCTAGAGCCCCTTGCAGCGCCACCTCGAGGAAACTTGAGGGATGGTTTTAGTTGTACGGATTGCTTATCCGATTGTGCCCTAAGAACGAGATATGTGCAGCTCCTATCGGGATTTGTCGGCACATTCAGGAGGTGTTGCTGGATTTGTTTTAACCTGTCGGAGTGTCTTGAAGAACCGAGGTACCGAGTCTGATCGGAACGTCTCGGGAGGAGGTCTATTCCTTTGTTGACCGTGAGAGCTTGTCATGGCCTAAGTTGGGACTCCCCTGCAGGGATTTGAGACTTTCGAAAGCCGTGCCCGCGGTTATGGGCAGATGGGAATTTGTTAATGTCCGGTTGTAGATAACTTGAACCTTAACTTAATTAAAATGAATCAACAGTGTGAGTTATGTTGATGGTCTCTTCTGCGGAGTCCGGGAAGTGAACACGGTGTTGGAGTAATGCTTGCCGCATGATGCCCTCTAGTTTCTCGATCGCGCTTTGCCTCCTCTTCTCGATCTCTTTTGTGAACAGGTTAGCCACCATATTATCTAGTCGCTTGCTGCAGCTCCACATATTTACCTTGCCTTACCTATAAGTTTAAATAGTCTTGATCACGAGGGTGCGAGATTGCTGAGTCCCTGTGGCTCACAGATTACTTCCAAACCAGATGCAGGGCCTGATGATTCCGCTCCAGGTGACGCGCTTGAGCTCAAGTGGGAGTTCGACGAGGACTCTCAACGATACTACGTGTCTTTCCCTGATGATCAGTAGTGGTGCCCAGTTGGGGGTGATCGGGACCGTGTCGCATGTTGGGTTATCTTTTATTTTGGCGCCGTAGTCGGGCCATGAGTGTTAGAATGTTGTAATGCTATTTATGTACTTTGTGTGACGTGGTGAGTGTAAGCCAACTATGTATCTCCCCTTTATTATTTATATTACATGGGATGTTGTGATGATTGCCTTACTTGCGACATTGCTTTCAATGCGGTTATGTCTCTAAGTCATGCCTTGACACGTGGGAGCTATAGCCGCATCGAGGGCGTTACATCATCGTACCTCAAGGGCTCAAAGAGAACAAGAGCTAGCTGGATTTCCTCTCTGAGACCACCCCTGAACTGGTATATCATGCTCTTCTCGTCAGGGACGTCCTGCTTAGCAAATCGGGCAAGCTTCTGAAACAACTTGTTGTAGTCATAGACAGACATAGATCCTTGCTTCAGGTTGTGGAATTCATCACGCTTGCTTTCAACCACGCTCTGAGGAATATGATGAGCTTTGAAGTCTTGACAGAATTCATCCCAGGTAATCACACGGCCTCCTCTGGAATCTTTGTATTGCTGGAACCATTCTGCAGCTTGGTCTTTGAGTTGGAAGGAAGCGAACTTGACAAAGTCCTCAGGCCTGACGTTACTGCACTCGAAATGCTTGCATAAGTCCACAAGCCAATCGTCAGCATCAGTTGCCTCAACACAATTGCTGAAGGTCTTTGGCTGGTTAGCAAGGAACTGGTTGAGTGTAGCAAAGTGATTCTGATTGTTGCCTTGGTTGCCTTGGTTGCCTTGGTTCTCTTGGTTACGCTCTTGAAGAATTTGCATGATCAACTGCGTGTTTGCATTGGTTGCAGCCATCACAGCTTGCCATGCCTCCGGAGGAGGAGGTGGTGGTGGCGGATCAGGATTCGGAGTCGTGCGTGTTGGAGGATCCATCCTGAAGAGGTTGACATCCATTAGCACCTTGACAGATAAAATATTGAAGCTGAATCCAACGGGTTGAAATTGCAACATATAGTCTTCCCACCCACCCAACCCTGGCTTTCAGAACAAGACTTCATCTCAAGCTCCAAGATCGAGTGCTCCGTACCACCGTCTGCTTTCAGAGGTCACGTGCAACAAGTGCCAACAGAAGGGTCACTATGCCAACAAGTGTTTCAACCAGAGGCGTCTTCCTCCTCCTCCTCCTGTTAGATCGGCAAGTACAGCTATGGTCAAGCATAACACCAAGTCCGCCAAGGTCTACTTGCTGAATGCAGCTCAGGCAGAGGACTCGCCAGATGTGATTATGGGTAACCTTCCTGTTAATGACATTCCCGCAAGAGTTCTTTTTGACACTGGTGCATCTTTATCATTTTTATCGAAGCCTTTTGCATCCATGCATGATGTGCATACTATTGATTTGCCTAAGCTGATAGCGGTTCCTTCTCCGGGTTTGTTCATGAACACTAAAATGATGGCTCTGGATGTTACTATCACCTTGGGTGATTACAAGTTCTTTTCTTCTCCTATGGTTCTTGGTAACTCGGATATTGATCTTATTCTCGAGATGGATTGGCTTTCTAAGCACAAGGCACATCTTGATTATGCAGCCAGGCAGATTCAATTGACTCATTTGTCTGAGGATGTAATTGTCTTTGCCGCTCGGGATGATACCATCCGTCTGTTTTCTCTCAATGAGAAGGGTGAACTGGATGCTATCTCGCAAATTCCAGTCGTTTTCGAATATCAAGACGTCTTTCCAGAAGAGCTTCCAGGAATGCCTCCGCACCGGCCAGTTGAATTCGTCATCGATCCTGAGCCCGGTACGGAACCAGTGTGCAAGCGTCCTTACAAGCTCGGACCTGAAGAGTTGAAGGAGCTGAAGAAGCAACTCGATATTCAAGAGAGAATGGGTCTCATCGGGCCTAGTTCTTCTCCATGGGGTTGTGGTGTTCTTTTTGTGAAGAAGAAGGATGGAACGGACCGACTTTGTGTTGATTACCGTCCATTGAACAAGAAGACCATCAAGAACAAATACCCACTTCCCAACATCAACGAGCTGTTCAAACAACTCAAAGGTGCCCAAGTATTCTCCAAGCTTGATCTCTGTATGGGTTATCATCAGATTCGAATCCGTGAGCAAGATATTCCCAAGACGGCTTTCAAGACAAGCTATGGTTCATATGAATACACTGTCATGTCTTTTGTCCTCGTCAACGCTCCTCCGACTTTCTCTCGCATGATGAACTTCATCTTCAACGCCTACACCAATGACTTCGTTCTGGTCTATCTCGACGACATTCTGGTTTTCTCGAAGAACAAGGAAGATCATGCCAAGCACTTGCGTTTGGTGCTTGATAAGCTGAGGGAACACCAGTTCTACGCCAAGTTCTCCAAGTGCGAATTTTGGCTCGATGAGGTTCTTTATCTTGGTCATATCATCTCTGCCAAGGGCTTTGCGGTGAATCCTGAGAAGGTGTCTGCAATTGTGAATTGGGAACCTCCTCAGAATGTGAAGCAACTCCGTAGCTTCCTCGGTCTCGCAAGCTATTGTCGAAGATTCGTTGAAAACTTTTCTAAGATCGCGAAGCCTCTCCCAAATCTTCTCCAGAAGCACGTCAAGTATGTTTGGTCTCCGGAGTGTGACATTGCTTTCAAAACTTTGAAAGAGAAATTGATCACTGCTCCAGTTCTGACTCCGCCTGATGAATCCAAGCCGTACGAGGTCTTTTGTGATGCCTCTCTCCAAGGTCTTGGCGCAGTGTTGATGCAAGAGAAGAAAGTTGTTGCTTATACCTCTCGCCAATTGAAGCCCAATGAGAAGAACTACCCCACTCATGATCTCGAGTTGGCGGCAGTTGTGCATGCTCTTTTGACTTGGATACATCTCTTATTGGGAAGAAAAGTGGACATTTTCACTGACCACAAGAGTCTCAAGTACATCTTCACTCAGCCTAATCTCAACCTCAGGCAAACTCGATGGGTCGAAATGATTCAAGAGTATAATCCGAGTATCGAGTATACTCCAGGCAAGGCCAATGTGATTGCTGACGCATTGAGCAGAAAGGCTTATTGCAATAGTCTGATTCTCAAGCCTTATCAACCCGAGCTTTGTGAAGCTTTTCGCAAACTTAATCTGCAAGTTGTTCCTCAAGGTTTCCTCGCCAACCTTTAAGTCTCTCCTACCTTGGAATACCAGATTCGCCAAGCTCAGCTTCTTGATGCTATGGTGAAAAAGGTGAAGATTGGGATTGCCAAGAGTCAACCCAAGTACAAGTGCTACCGCCTTGATGACAAGGACACTCTCTTCTTCGAGGATCGTATTATTGTGCCCAAAGGTGAACTTCGTAAAGTGATCATGAACGAGGCTCACAATTCTCTCCTCTCCATCCACCCTGGGAGCACGAAGATGTATCAGGACCTCAAGCAGGCTTATTGGTGGACTCGAATGAAGCGCGAGATTGCTCAATTCGTGAATGAATGTGATGTCTGCAGAAGAGTGAAGGCAGAACATCAAAGACCAGCTGGTCTCCTCCAACCTCTTGCCATTCCAGAATGGAAGTTTGACCACATTGAAATGGACTTCGTGACTGGGTTTCCAAAGTCCAAGCGTGGCAATGATGCTATATTCGTTGTCATCGATAAACTCACCAAAGTGGCTCACTTTCTGCCCATCAAAGAGTCAATCACTGCAGCTCAATTGGCGGAACTCGATACCTCTCGAATTGTCTCTCTGCACGGTATTCCACAGGTGATCTCTCCAGACCGTGGCAGCATCTTTACCTCCAAGTTTTGGAATTCTTTTCAAAAGGCCATGGGCACCAACATCCGCTTCAGCACAGCTTTCTATCCTCAAACTAGCGGTCAAGTCGAGCGTGTCAACCATATTCTTGAAGATATGCTCAGGGCTTGTGTGATCTCCTTCGGCATGAAGTGGGAGGATTGTCTTCCTTATGCTGAATTCTCCTACAACAACAGTTTTCAAGCAAGTTCGGGCAAGGCCCCATTTGAAATTCTGTATGGCAGGAAGTGCCGTACCCCTCTCAACTGGTCTGAAACCGGTGAATGTCAGCTTCTCGGAAATGACTTAATCACAGAGGCAGAGGAAATGTGCAAAGTCATTCGAGATAACCTCAAAGCAGCCCAATCCCGCCAGAAGAGCTACTATGATAGTAAGCACCGTGATTTGGCTTTCGAGATCGGAGATCATGTTTACCTCCGCGTCTCTCCTATGAAAGGTACTCGCCGCTTCGGTATCAAAGGGAAGCTTGCCCCTAGATACGTGGGACCTTTCAAGATCGTCAGCAAGAGAGGCGATCTCGCCTATCAACTCGAGCTTCCTTAAAACTTTGCAAATGTTCATGATGTGTTCCATGTCTCTCAGCTTCGAAAGTGCTTCAAGACTCCTGAACGCACTGTCAACTTCGAGGACATTGAGCTCCAAGAAGATCTCTCTTATCGTGAGCACCCAGTTGCTATTCTTGAAGAGACTGAACGCAAGACTCGCAACAAGTCAATCAAATTCCTCAAAGTCAAGTGGTCACACCATTCCGACCGTGAAGCTACCTGGGAACGTGAGGATCACCTTCGTTCTGAGTACTCGGCGTTCTTTCAGTCCTAGATCTTGGGACGAGATCCTTTCATAGTGGTGGAGTGTCGTAACACCCCGGATATGACTTTCCCAATATGTATTCCAACTCTTGCCGTTTCCGGCCTTAAGTTATTTTATTTTCTCGGGTTCGGGTTTTCACGTCCGTGTGTTGTTGTCATTGTCATGCATCTCATATCATGTCATCATGTGCATTTCATTTGCATACGTGTTCATCTCATGCATTCGAGCATTTTCCCCGTTGTCCGTTTTGCATTCCGGTGCTTCGTTCTCCTCTGGTGGTCATTTCTACCTTTCTTTCGTGTGTGGGGATTAAACATTTCTGGATTGGACCGAGACTTGCCAAGCGGCCTTGGTTTACTACTGGTAGACCGCCTGTCAAGTTTCGTACCATTTGGACTTCGTTTGATACTCCAACGGTTAACCGAGGGATCGAAAAGGCCTCGTGTGTGTTACAGCCCAACACCCCTCCAATTTGGACCAAAACCCACCAAAACCCTCTCCATCATCTAGAGCGTTCGATCACGATCGCGTGGCCGAAAACCGCACCTCATTTGGACTCTCCTAGCTCCCTCTATGCCTATTTAAAGACACCCCCGAATTTCTCCTTCCCCTTCCTCCCGAAAACCCTAGATCCACTTCGTCCGCCGCCGCCGGACATTTTCGCCACCGACGGACGTGTCCGACATCCGCCACCGCCGCCACATGGCATGCCCCCATTCGCCGCCGCCTCGCGCCCACATCGCCGCCGCTCCGGCCCGGGAGGCCTGGATCAGGCCCCCGAGGCCCAGACGCCCTTGTCGCCGCCCGCCTTCGTCTCCCTCCCGTGCGGCCGAGTGCGCCGCCCACCCCGCCATTTCCGGCCGCCTCCAAGCTCCTCCACGCCGGCGAACTCGGCGTCCGGCGACCCCGACTCTCCACCGGCCTTGCCACGCCGACCCCGGCGACCGCCCGCGCCCCGCCGCCTCTCCACCGGCCACGCCGGCTCCGGTGAGCGCCGCCCGCCGCCATCCACCATCCTGCCTTCGTCGCCGGCGAGGTCCCGACGAACCTCGGGAGGCGTGCCTGATCCAGATCGGCTACAGTAACCCTAGATCTGGAGGTCCAAATTTTCTTCTAAGTCCCCGTTTTCCCAGATCCATATGCCCTTGTTCATCGCGCTATAACTTTGCATCCGTAGCTCCGTTTTGGGCATATAGCATATCAAAATGTTCGCCTCGGAGAGAACATCATTCCATTCCATTGCATCATTTTCATTTGAGTTCATCTTGATGCCCGAAATGCTGTTAGAAGAGTGCTACTTGAGATAATTGTCAGATATACTGCTCCATTTAGATATTTGTCATTTTTGCCATGATTATTGTGTGCATGTTATGCCCATGAGCTCTACATATGTTTTGTTAAGGGTTTTGCCATCTTTCCAGAGGTGCAACCCATGTATTTTTGTGATGTGTGTGGTGACTAGCACAAGCTTGCAAAGTGAGGCATTTGGTAATGCTGATTTCAGGGACTTAGCATTTCCACAGTCCTTGAGCTGTTTATCTCATATGGTCATATGTTCATGTTGTTTCCTAGTGATCCGTGCCTCTTTTGAGGATGATCAGTAAGGATGTTTTGTTAATCTAGTAGTGCTCTATCCATCCATGTCTTTGTTTGCAATTATGGAGCACACTAGCTTGAGTCAATCGAGCTCTACTTTTGCTATTTCGTGAATCTGGGCAGATTGTCTACTTGTTAGCGATTTTGCCGAGGATGTTGTAGTTGATCCGTGCATGCTATGTTATTGTTCCTGCCATGTCTAGCTTGAATTTTGTGTATTCTTGACGGGTGTATGCGTAGATGGTCATGAATTGCTCCGTAGTGAGTGCATCGAGCTCGTAAACATGCCTACTTGATATCTGTTTCAGCATGCTCCAGTTTCACTAAGTCTAAGAACTGATTATGTTTTTGCCATGTTCACATGCTTGCAATTGTATTTTCTGATGCCTCTTGGCTCAAGGTCACTAAGGGACTTTTGTTAAGCTCTTTGAGTAGCTCCATGCCATGCTTTACTTTTCCATGTTCAGGTCCTGTGGCATATAGTTTTCATGCTCCGAAGAGTGCTATCTGATCTGAAATTCCAGACAAGTGTTAATTTCACTAAGTCTGAAATCTGTTTGTCAAATGCATTTTTGCCATGCTTGTTTGAACCTGTTAATGGATGATTTGGCCGTAGCTCAGTGCTAGACTTTTTTTAAGAATCATGAATGCATCCCTACCATGTATTTTGATGCCATGTTTAGGTGCTGTAGCATGTTCATCTTGTTGCATTTAGATGGCTACTTGCTGTAAACCGCAGAACGTGGTCATATTTGAATTGCTTGCCATTTCCAAACCTTAACTCCGATTCCGACGTTCTTTATATTGTTTTCAAGCGTTTTTATCTCATATTTTCAGTGGAACACTTGGATTTCCAAGTTGAGGCCAGGTTCATGCTTTCCCTGTCACATCTTGCATATGCATCCCGCATCGCATCCCGCATAGCATATCATCTTTGCATCATATTGTTTGAGCTTTGCACATGGTTGATTGTGTTCCGTTTGCTTGTTTGTCTTGTTTGGGTAGAGCTGGGAGACGAGTTCGCTAACGAGGATCCCGTTGAGTTTGCTTTCGAGGATCCAGTCGACTCTGACAACTTTGCAGGCAAGATGATCATACCCTCGAAATCACTACTATCTTTGCTTTGCTAGATGCTCGCTCTTTTGCTATGCCTATGCTACGATGCCTGCCACTTGATTTCAAGCCTCCCAAATTGCCATGTCAAACCTCTAACCCACCATGTCCTAGCAAACCGTTGATTGGCTATGTTACCGCTTTGCTCAGCCCCTCTTATAGCGTTGCTAGTTGCAGGTGAAGATTGCAGACCGTTCCTTGTTGAAACATTATTTACTTGTTGGGATATCATTATTATCTTGTTATCTTAATGCATCTATATACTTGGTAAAGGGTGGAAGGCTCGGCCTCTCGCCTAGTGTTTTGTTCCACTCTTGCCGGCTAGTTTTCGTCATATCGGTGTTATGTTCCTGGTTTTTGCGTTCCTTACGCAGTTGGGTTATAATGGGAACCCCTTGATAGTTCGCCTTGATTAAAGCTTTTCCAGCAATGCCCAACCTTGGTTTTACCATTTACCACCTAGCCTTTTTTTCCCTTGGGTTTCCGGGGCCCGAGGGTCATCTTATTTTACCCCCCCGGGCCAGTGCTCCTCTGAGTGTTGGTCCAACCAAGCGATGTCCGGGGCTACCAGGGGCAACTCTGGGCTGGCCTACCCGACATCTTGCTCATCCGGTGTGCCCTGAGAACGAGATATGTGCAGCTCCTATCGGGATTTGTCGGCACATCTGGGTGGTGTTGCTGGATTTGTTTTAACCTGTCGAAGTGTCTTGAAGAACCGAGGTACCGAGTCTGATCGGAACGTCTCGGGAGGAGGTCTATTCCTTTGTTGACCGTGAGAGCTTGTCATGGGCTAAGTTGGGACTCCCCTGCAGGGATTTGAACTTTCGAAAGCCATGCCCGCGGTTATGGGCAGATGGGAATTTGTTAATGTCTGGTTGTAGATAACTTGAATCTTAACTTGATTAAAATGAATCAACCGTGTGAGTTACCGTGATGGTCTCTTCTCTGCGGAGTCCGGGAAGTGAACACGGTGTTGGAGTAATGCTTGCTGTAGGATGCCCTCTAGTTTCTTGATCGCGCTTTGCCTCCTCTTCTCGCTCTCTTTTGCGAACAGGTTAGCCACCATATTTGCTAGTCGCTTGCTGCAGCTCCACATATTTACCTTGCCTTACCTATAAGCTTAAATAGTCTTTATCGCGAGGGTGCGAGATTGCTGAGTCCCTGTGGCTCACATATTACTTCCAAACCAGATGCAGGGCCTGATGATTCCGCTCCAGGTGACGTGCTTGAGCTCAAGTGGGAGTTCGACGAGGACTCTCAACGATACTACGTGTCTTTCCCTGATGATCAGTAGTGGTGCCCAGTTGGGGGTGATCGGGACCGTGTCGCATGTTGGGTTATCTTTTATTTTGGCGCCGTAGTCGGGCCATGAGTGTTTGGATGATGTAATGCTATTTTATGTACTTGATTGACGTGCCGAGTGTAAGCCAACTACGTTATCTCCCCTTTTATTATCTATATTATTACATGGGATGTTGTGAAGATTGCCTAACTTGCGACATATGCCTTCAATGCGATTACACCTCTAAGTCGTGCCTCGACATGGGAGATATAGTCGCATCGAGGGTGTTACAATTGCGGTGAATCCTGATAAGGTGTTTGCAATTGTGAATTGGGAACCTCCTCAGAACGTGAAGCAACTCCGTAGCTTCCTCGGTCTCGCAAGCTACTGTCGAAGATTCGTTGAAAACTTTTCTAAGATCGTGAAGCCCCTCTCAAATCTTCTCCGGAAGCACGTCAAGTACGTTTGGTCTCCGGAGTGTGACATTGCTTTCAACACTTTGAAAGAGAAATTGATCACTGCTCAAGTTCTCACTCCGCCTGATGAATCCAAACCGTACGAAGTCTTTTGTGATGCCTCTCTCCAAGGTGTTGGCGCAGTGTTGATGCAAGAGAAGAAAGTTTTTGCTTATACCTCTCGCCAGTTGAAGCCCAACGAGAAGAACTACCCCACTCATAACCTCGAGTTGGCGGCAGTTGTGCATGCTCTTTTGACTTGGAGACATCTCTTATTGGGAAGAAAAGTGGACATCTTCACTGACCACAAGAGTCTCAAGTACATCTTCACTCAGCCTAATCTCAACCTCAGGCAAACTCGATGGGTCGAAATGATTCAAGAGTATAATCCGAGTATCGAGTATACTCCAGGCAATGCCAATGTGATTGCTGACGCATTGAGCAGGAAGGCTTATTGCAACAGTCTGATTCTCAAGCCTTATCAACCCGAGCTTTGTGAAGCTTTCCGCAAACTTAATCTGCAAGTTGTTCCTCAAGGTTTCCTCGCCAACCATCAAGTCTCTCCTACCTTGGAAGACCAGATTCTCTAAGCTCAGCTTCTTGATGCTATGGTGAAGAAGGTGAAGATTGGGATTGCCAAGAGTCAACCCAAGTACAAGTGCTACCGCCTTGATGACAAGGATACTCTCTTCTTCGAGGATCGTATTGTTGTGCCCAAAGGTGACCTCCGTAAAGTGATCATGAACGAGGCTCACAATTCTCTCCTCTCCATCCACCCTGGGAGCACGAAGATGTATCAGGACCTCAAGCAGGCTTATTGGTGGACTCGAATGAAGCGCGAGATTGCTCAATTCGTGAATGAATATGATGGCAGAACACCAAAGGCCAGCTGGTCTCCTCCAACCTCTTGCCATTCCAGAATGGAAGTTTGGCCATATTGAGATGGACTTCGTGACTGGGTTTCCAAAGTCCAAGCGTGGCAATGATGCTATATTCGTTGTCATCGACAAACTCACTAAAGTGGCTCACTTTCTGCCTATCAAAGAGTCAATCACTGCAGCTCAATTGGCGGAACTCTATACCTCTCGAATTGTCTCTCCGCATGGTATCCCATAAGTGATCTCTTCAAACCGTGGCAGCATCTTTACCTTCAAGTTTTGGGATTCTTTTCAGAAGGCCATGGGCACCAACATCCGCTTCAGCACAGCTTTCCATCCTCAAACTAGCGGTCAAGTCGAGCGTGTCAATCAGATTCTTGAAGATATGCTCAGGGCTTGTGTGATCTCCTTCGGCATGAAGTGGGAGGATTGTCTTCCATATGCTGAATTCTCCTACAACAACAGTTTTCAAGCAAGTTTGGGCAAGGCCCCATTCGAAATTCTGTATGGCGGGAAGTGCCGTACCCCTCTCAACTGGTCCGAAACCGGCGAACGTCAGCTTCTCAGAAATGACTTAATCGCAGAGGCAGAGGAAATGTGCAAAGTCATTCGAGATAACCTCAAAGCAGCCCAATCCCGCTAGAAGAGCTACTATGACAGTAAGCACCGTGATTTGGCTTTCGAGATCGGAGATCATGTTTACCTCCGCGTCTCTCCAATGAAAGGTACTCGTCGCTTCGGTATCAAAGGGAAGCTTGCCCCTAGATACGTGGTACCTTTCAAGATTGTCAGCAAGAGAGGCGATCTCGCCTATCAACTCGAGCTTCCTTCAAACTTTGCAAATGTTCACGACGTGTTCCATGTCTCTCAGCTCCGAAAGTGCTTCAAGACTCCTGACCGCACCGTCAACTTCGAGGACATTGAGCTCCAAGAAGATCTCTCTTATCGTGAGCACCCCGTTGCTATTCTTGAAGAGACTGAATGCAAGACCCGCAACAAGTCAATCAAATTCCTCAAAGTCAAGTGGTCACACCATTCCGACCGTGAAGCTACCTGGGAACGTGAGGATCACCTTCGTTCTGAGTACCCGGCGTTCTTTCAGTCCTAGATCTCGGGACGAGATCCTTTCGTAGTGGTGGAGTGTTGTAACAACCCGTATGTGATTTACCCAATATGTATTCCAACTCTTGCCATTTCTGGCCTTAAGTTATTTTATTTTCTCGAGTTCGGGTTTTTGTCTCCGTGTGTTGTTCTCGTTGTCACGCATCTCATATCATGTCATCATGTGCATTGCATTTGCATACGTGTTCATCTTATGCATTCGAGCATTTTCCCCGTTGTCCGTTTTGCATTCCGGCGCTTTGTTCTCCTCCGGTGGTCATTTCTACCTTTCTTTCGTGTGTGGGGATTAAACATTTTCGTATTGGACCGAGACTTGCCAAGCGGCCTTGGTTTACTATCGGTAGACCACCTGTCATGTTTCGTATCATTTGGACTTCATTTGATACTCCAACGGTTAACCGAGGGACCGAAAAGGCCTCATGTGTGTTGCAGCCCAACACCCCTCCAAGTTGGCCCAAAACCCACCAAAAACCAATCCATCATCTAGAGCGTTCGATCACGATCGCGTGGCCGAAAACCGCACCTCATTTGGACTCTCCTAGCTCCCTCTATGACTATATATAGACCCCCTCCTCTAAATTCGCGGATCCCCTCTCCCAAACCCTAAAAAAGATCTCCTCCGCCGCCGCCGGACATGTCCGCCCCGCTCCCCCCAGCCACTCTCCTCCTGCCACGCGTCCTGGCTTGTCCCCGCCGCCGCCGAGGCCCGCGCGGCCCGCCTCTGGCCCTCCCTGGCCCGAAGCCGAGCGCGGCCCCACGCCTCTTCCTCCTCGCGACGCTCGCCGCCTCCCGCGCCGGTGCGTGCCTCGCCGCCGCCTCGCAGTCAATGCC
>NC_041386.1:251451085-251453410 GCF_002162155.2 Triticum dicoccoides | reverse complement strand
CGCGCTCCCCACCGGCCGGCCACTCCGTCCCGCCGCCCACTCCGGCTCCCCGCCGGCCGGATTCGGCGAGATCCGGCCCGGGAGCACCTCGCCGCCTTCATCCCCAACTCTGGCGGCCCACCTCCAAAACCGTCCAACCTCATAAAGTGCGCCGCGGTCCAGATCTGGCAGCTACAGTAAACCCTAACCGCGAGGTGGAATTTTCTTCTAAGTCCTCAAATTCTCAGATCCATATGCCCTTGTTCATCGCGCTATAACTTTGCATCCATAGCTCCATTTTGGGCATATAGCATATCAAAAAGTTCGTCTCAGAGAGCACATCATTTCATCTCATTGCATCATTTTCATTTGAGTTCATCTTGATGCCAGAAATGCTGTTAGAAGAGTGCTATTTGAGATATTTGTCAGATCTGCTGCTCCAATTAGATATTTGTCATTTTTGCCATGATTGTTGTGTGCATGATATGCCCCTGATCTCTACATATGTTTTGTTAAGGGTCTTGCCATCTTTCCAAAGGTGCAACCCATGTATTTCTGTGATGTGTGTGGTGACTAGCACAAGCTTGCAAAGTGAGGCATTTGCTAATGCTGATTTCAGGGACTTAGCATTTCCACTAAGTCCTTGAGCTGTTTATCTCATATGGCCATATGTTCATGTTGTTTCCTAGTGATCCGTGCCTCTTTTGAGGGTGATCAGTAAGGATGTTTTGTTAATCTTGTAGTGCTCTATCCATCCATGTATTTGTTTTCAATTATGGAGCATCCTAGCTTGATTCAATCGAGCTCTACTTTTGTCATTTCGTGAATCTGGGAAGATTGTCTACTTGTTAGCGATTTTGCCGATGATGTTGTAGTTGATCCGTGCATGCTATGCTATTGTTCTTGCCATGTCTAGCTTGAATTTTGTGTATTCTTGATGGGTGTATGCTTAGCTTGTCATGACATGCTATGTAGTGAGTGCATCGAGCTCGTAAACATGCCTACTTGATATCTGTTTCAGCATTCTCCAGTTTTCACTAAGTCTGAGAACTGATTATGTTTTTGCCATGTTCACATGCTTGCAATTGTATTTTCTGATCCCTTTTGGCTCAAGGTCACTAAGGGACTTTTGTTAAGCTCTTTGAGTAGCTCCATGCCATGCTTTACTTTGCCATGTTCAGGTCCTGTAGCATGTAGTTTTCATGCTCTGAAGAGTGCTATCTGATCTGAAATTCCAGACAAGTGTTAATTTCACAAAGTCTGAAATCTGTTTGTTAAATGCATTTTTGCCATGCTTGTTTGAACCTGTTAATGGATGAATTGGCCATAGCTCAGTGCTAGACTTTTGTTACGCTTCTTGAATGCATCCCTGCCATGTATTTTTTATGCCATGTTTGGGTGCTGTAGCATGTTCATCTTGTCGCATTTAGATGGCTACTTACTGTAAATCACAGAACCTTTTCATATTTGAATTGCTTGCCATTTCCAAACCGTAACTCCGATTCCAGCATTCTTTATATCGTTTTCAAGCGATTTCATCTCATCTTTCCAGTGGCACACTTGGATTTCCAAGTTGAGGCCAGGTTCATGCATCCCTTGTCAAATCTTGCATATGCATCCCGCTTCGCATCCCGCATAGCATACCATCTTTGCATCATATTGTTTGAGTTTGCACGTGGTTGATTGTGTCCTTGTTGCTTGTTTGTCTTGTTTGGGTAGAGCCGGGAGAAGAGTTCGCTAACGAGAGCCCATTAAGTTTGCTTTCGAGGATCCAGTCAACTCTGACAACTTTGCAGGCAAGATGATCATACCCTCGAAATCACTACTATCTTTGCTTTGCTAGATGCTCGCTCTTTTGCTATGCCTATGCTACGATGCCTACCACTTGTTTATCATGCCTCCCAAATTGCCATGTTCAGCCTCTAACCCACCATGTCCTAGCAAACCGTTGATTGGCTATGTTACCGCTTTGCTCAGCCCCTCTTATAGCGTTGCTAGTTGCAGGTGAAGATTGGAGACCGTTCCTTGTTGGAACATTATTTACTTGTTGGGATATCATTATATTATCTTGTTATCTTAATAAATCTATATACTTGGTAAAGGGTGGAAGGCTTGGCCTCTCGCCTAGTGTTTTGTTCCACTCTTGCCGCCCTAGTTTCCGTCATATCGGTGTTATGTTCCTGGATTTTTGCGTTCCTTACGCGGTTGGGTTATAATGGGAACCCCTTGATAGTTCGCCTTGATTAGAGCTTTTCCAGCAATGCCCAACCTTGGTTTTACCATTTGCCACCTAGCCTCTTTTTCCCTTGGGTTTCCGGAGCCCGAGGGTCATGTTATTTAAACCCC
>NC_041386.1:251444708-251450773 GCF_002162155.2 Triticum dicoccoides | reverse complement strand
AGTGCTCCTCTGAGTGTTGGTCCAACCTAGAGCCCCTTGCAGCGCCACCTCGGGGAAACTCAAGGGCTAGTTTTAGTTGTATGGATTGCTTATCCGATTGTGCCCTGAGAACGAGATATGTGCAGCTCCTATCAGGATTTGTCGGCACATTCGGGCGGTGTTGCTGGATTTGTTTTAACCTGTCGGAGTGTCTTGAAGAACCGAGGTACCGAGTCTGATCGGAACATCTCGGGAGGAGGTCTATTCCTTCGTTGACCGTGAGATCTTGTCATGGGCTAAGTTGGGACTCCCCTGCAGGGATTTGAAACTTCTGAAAGACGTGCCCGCGGTTATGGGCATATGGGAATTTGTTAATGTCCGGTTGTAGATAACTTGAACCTTAACTTAATTAAAATGAATCAACAGTGTGAGTTACGGTGATGGTATCTTCTCGGCAGAGTCCGGGAAGTGAACACGGTGTTGGAGTAATGTTTGTGCAGGTTGTCCTCTAGTTTCTCGCTCGCGCTTTGCCTCCTCTTCTCGCTCTCTTTTGCGAACAAGATAAACACCATATATGCTAGTCGCTTGCTGCAGCTCCACATATTTACCTTGCCTTTCCTATTAAGCTTAGATAGTCTTGATCGCGAGGGTGCGAGATTGCTGAGTCCTTGTGGCTCACAGATTACTATTAAACCAGATGCAGGGCCTGATGATTCCGCTCCAGGTGATGCGCTTGAGCTCAAGTGGGAGTTCGACGAGGACCCTCAATGATACTACGTGTCTTTCCCTGATGATCAGTAGTGGTGCCCAGTTGGGGGTGATCGGGACCGTGTCGCATGTTGGGTTATCTTTTATTTTGGCGCCGTAGTCGGGCCATGAGTGTTTGAATGCTGTAATGCTATTTATGTACTTTGTGTGATGTGGCGAGTGTAAGCCAACTATGTATCTCCCCTTTATTGTTTATATTACATGGGATATTGTGATGATTGCCTAACTTGCGACATTGCTTTCAATGCGGTTATGTCTCTAAGTCGTGCCTCGACACGTGGGAGCTATAGCCGCATCGAGGGCGTTACATCATCGTACCTCAAGGGTTCAAAGAGAACAAGAGCTAGCTGGATTTCCTCTCTGAGACCACCCCTGAACTGGTATACCATGCTCTTCTCGTCAGGGACGTCCTGCTTAGCAAAGCGGGCGAGCTTCTGAAACAACTTGTTGTAGTCATAGACAGACATAGAGCCTTGCTTCAAGTTGCAGAATTCATCACGCTTGCTTTCAACCACGCTCTGAGGAATATGATGAGCTTTGAAGTCTTGACGGAATTCATCCCAGGTAATCACACGGCCTCCTCTGGAATCTTTGTACTGCTGGAACCATTCTACATCTTGGTCTTTGAGTTGGAAGGAAGCGAACTTGACAAAGTCCTCAGGCCTGACGTTACTACACTCGAAATGCTTGCATAAGTCCACAAGCCAATCGTCAGCATCAGTTGCCTCAACACAATTGCTGAAGGTCTTTGGCTGGTTAGCAAGGAACTGGTTGAGTGTAGCAAAGTGATTCTGATTGTTGCCTTGGTTGCCTTGGTTGCCTTGGTGCTCTTGGTTACGCTCTTGAAGAATTTGCACGATCAACTGCGTGTTTGCATTGGTTGCAGCCATCACAACTTGCCATGCCTCCGGAGGAGGAGGTGGTGGTGGCGGATCAAGATTCGGAGTCGTGCGTGTTGGAGGAGCCATCCTGAAGAGGTTGACATCCATTAGCACCTTGACAGATAAAATATTGAAGCTTAATCCAATGGGTTGAAATTGCAACATATAGTCTTCACATCCGAACAAAATGAACGAATGCATTCCAATTGAAATGGTCACATATCCATAAATTGAGAAGCCACTTAGAATTTAGGTAGAGGAATAAATCAACAAGGTACGGAGCAAGAACGAATACTCGGTAAAGATCACCCAATCTCAACCAAATATCCGTGGAAGGAGAGCTAGAGCTACGAGAATTCCCACCTATGAAACTCCCGAACCTTTCCGGTTATGCAATCAGGTGTTGGGGATACAGCGGAAGCATAATATCTCACCCAAATCTAACAAATCCTACATCCAGCTGTATCCATCCTTCAACACATAACCAAGAAAAAACTTCGGAAATCGTCTACCTCAACCTTCGAAAAGCATCCGTTATACAAGTTATGGCAATACTCCCGAACTCCCGCCCCAGTACTGGGTGGCGTCGAGGTTATCTCACCAACAACTGCAATGATAAAATTGTGACGACAACACCTCGGAGCTCAACTCCCCGGGACACTGCCACAACCCCTAAATGACAGGAGGCACCAAGAACAATGTTCTCGTCACAAATCGATCGGAATGATTCCAAGATACCCGCGTGATCCTAAAATTTTTTTAGTGAAATTTGAGAAGAGAAGAGTCAAAACTCTACGTCAGGATGCCTTACCAGAGCGATGAAGGGACTGGGGAGTAAAAAGAATTCCTAAACTCTCCGATATATAATTCCTAGATGACTTAAAACATTTTTCTAGACTCAAGTCGGCAGCTAATTCGATCAAGCAATGGGGCTCCTAAGGTCGGGGAAGGCTCTGATTACCAACTTATAACACCCTCGATGCGGCTATATCTCCTATGTGTCGAAGCACGACTTAGAGGCATAACCGCATTGAAAGCAATGTCGCAAGTAAGGTAATCTTCACAACATCCCATGTAAATAGATAATAAAGGGAAAGGTACATAGTTGGCTTACACTCGCCACGTCAAACAAAGTACATAAATAACATTACATCAACCAATCACTCATGGTCCAACTACGGTACCAAAATAAAAGATCAACCCAACATGCGACACGGTCCCGATCGCCCCAACTGGGCACCACTATAGATCATCAGGGAAAGACACATAGTAACGACATGAGTCTTCGTCGAACTCCCACTTGAGCTCAAGCGCATCATCTGGAACGGAGTCATCGGGCCCTGCATCTGGTTTGGAAGTAATCTGTGAGCCACGGGGACTCAGCAATCTCGCACCCTCGCGATCAAGACTATTTAAGCTTATAGGAAAGGCAAGGTAATATGTGGGGCTGCAGCAAGCGACTAGCATAAATGGTGGCTAACCTATTCGCAAAAGAGAGCGAGAAGAGAAGGCAAAGCACGAACGAAGAACTAGAGAACAACCTACGGCAAACATTACTCCAACACCGTGTTCACTTCCCAGACTCCGCCGAGAAGAGACCATCACAGTAACACACACAGTTGATTCATTTTAATTAAGTTAAGGTTCAAGTTATCTACAACCGGACATTAACAAATTCCCATCTGCCCATAACCGCGGGCACGGCTTTTGAAAGTTCAAATCCCTGCAGGGGAGTCCCAACTTAGCCCATGACAAGCTCTCACGGTCAACGAAGGATATACCTTCTCCCAAGACAATTCCGATCAGACTCGGCATCCCGGTTCTACAAGACAACTTCGACAATGGTAAAACAAGTCCAGCAATACCACCCGTTGTGCCGAAAAATCCCGATAGGAGCTGCACATATCTCGTTCTCAAGGCACACCAGATAAGCTAAGCGCACGGGAACCAACATAACCCAAGTTGCCAAGGGATGGCCCCGCACGGTGCTCTGGGTTGGACCAACACTTAGAGAAGCACTGGCCCGAGGGTTTAAAATAAAGATGACCCTTGAGTCCGCGAAACCCAAGGGAAAAAGGCTAGGTGGCAAATGGTAAAACCAAGGTTGGGCATTGCTGGAGGAGTTTTATTCAAGGCGAACTATCAAGGGGTTCCCATTATCACCCAACCGCGTAAGGAACGCAAAATCCGGGAACATAACACCGATATGACGGAAACTAGGGCGGCAAGAGTGGAAAAAAACACTAGGCAAAAAGGCCGAGCCTTCCACCCTTTACCAAGTATATAGATGCATTAATATAACAAGATAAAATATAATGATATCCCAACAATAAACAATGTTCCAACAAGGAACGATCTCCAATCTTCACCTGCAACTAGCAACGCTATAAGAGGGGCTGAGCAAAGCGGTAACATAGCCAATCAACGGTTTGCTAGGACATGGTGGGTTAGAGGTTTGACATGGCAATTTGGGAGGCATGAAGAGCAAGTGGTAGGCATCGTAGCATAGGCATAGCAAAAGAGCGAGCATCTAGCAAAGCAAAGATAGAAGTGATTTCGAGGGTATGATCATCTTGCCTGCAAAGTTGTCAGAGTTGACTGGATCCTCGAAAGCAAACTCAATGGGCTCCTTGTTAGCGAACTCGTCTCCCGGCTCTACCCAAACAAGACAAACAAGCACAAGGAACACAATCAACCACATGCAAAGCTCAAACAACATGACGCAAACATGGTATGCTATGCGGGATGCGATATGTGATGCATATGCAAGATTTGGCAAGGATTGAATGAACCTGGCCTCAACTTGGAAATCCAAGTGTGCCACTGGAAAGGTGAGGTGATTTCGGTTGAAATCGATATAAAGAACACCGAAATCGGAGACACGGTTTGGAAATGGCAAGCAAAACAAATATGGCATCGGTCTGCGATAAACAGCAAGTAGCCATCTAAATGCATCAAGATAATTATGCTACAGCACTCAAACATGGCAATAAAATACATGGCAGGGATCCACTGATAATGCTTAACAAAAGATGAACACTGAGCTACAGCCAATTCATCCATTAACAGGTTCAAACAAGCATGGCAAAAGTGCAATTGGTAAACAAGTTTCAGACTTTGTGAAATTAACACAAGCCTGGAATTTCAGATCAGGTAGCACACTTTGGAGCATGAAAACTATAAGCTATAGGAACTTAACATGGCAACATAAAGCATGGCATGGAGCTACTCAAAGAGCTTAACAAAAGTCCCTTAGTGACCTTGAGCCAAAAGGGATCAGAAAATACAATTGCAAGCATGTGAACATGGCAAAAACATAATCAGATCTCAGACTTAGTGAAAAACTGGAGCGTGCAAATCTGTTAACAACTAGGCATGTTCACGAGCTCGATGCACTCAATACAGAGCAAGGCATGACAAACTAAGCATACACCCATCAAAAATACACATTATATAAGCTAGACATGGCAAGAACAACAACATAGCATGCACGGATCAACAACAACATCCTCGGCGAAATAGCTAACAAGTAGACAATCTGCCCAGATTCACGAAATAGCAAACGTAGAGCTCGATTGAGTCAAGCTAGGGTGCTCCATAATTGCAAACAAAGACATAGATGGATAGAGCACCACAAGATTAACAAAACATCCTTACTGATCATCCTCAAAAGAGGCACAGATCACTAGGAAACAACATGAACATATGGCATATTGATAAAAACAGATCAAGGACTTAGAGAAATTCTAAGTCCCTGAAATCAGCATTAACGAATGCACCACTTTGCAAGCTTGTGCTAGTCACCACACATATCACAAAAATACATGGATAGCACCTCTGTAAATATGTCAAAGCATATAACAAAACTCATGTAGAGCTCAGGGGCATATCATGCACACATTAATCATGGCAAAAATGAAAAATAGCTATTTGGTGCAGCAGATCTGACAATTAACTCAAATAGCTCCCTTCCAACAGCATTTAGGGCATCAAGATGAGCTCAAATGAAAATGATGCAATGAGATGAAATGATGTGCTCTCTGAGAAGAACATTTTGATATGCTACACTCGCAAAACGGAGCTACGGATGCGGAGATATAGCATGATGAACATTGCAAAATCATTAGGGTTAGGAGGGAAAAAGTCAACCAAATCAGATCTAGATCCGGATCGAGTTACTGTAGCTGCACGCAATCCGAGGTTCGCCGGCCGGATCTGAAGAACTCGCCGAAGTTCGAGGACGAGGAGGAGGTCGCCGGGGCCGGCCACCGGAGCTTGGAGTGGGCGGCGCGGCGTGGCGAGCCGGGAGGTAGAGGCGGCGGTCGTCGGCGTCGGGGAGGCACGGCGGCCGGTGAGGGGAGAGTGCAGCGGTGCGGCGGAGGGTGGTGAGGAGGAAGCAGGCGCGGGCGGCAGAGCGGCTGGGCCTCGCGGGGGCCC
>NC_041386.1:251380414-251444096 GCF_002162155.2 Triticum dicoccoides | reverse complement strand
GCGGCGGTGCGCTTTGTCCGGCCGGACCGGACGTGTCCGGCGCGGCGCGATGCGATTTTTTAGGGTTTGGGGAAGAAGGAGATCCGGGAATTTCGGAGGGGGGGATATTTATAGGCATAGAGGGAGCTAGGAGAGTCCAAATGAGGTACGGTTTTCAGCCACGCGATCATGATCGAACGCTCTAGATGATGGAGAGGGTTTTGGTGGGTTTTGGGCCAAATTGGAAGGGTGTTGGGCTGCAACACACACGAGGCCTTCTCGGTCCCTCAGTTAACCGTTGGAGTATCAAACGAAGTCCAAATGGTACAAAACTTGACAGGCAGTCTACCAGTAGTAAACGAAGGCCACTTGGCAAGTCTCGGTCCAATCCAGAAATGTTTAACCCCCACACACGAAAGAAAGATAGAAAGGACCACCGGAGGAGATAGGAGCGCCGGAATGCAAAACGGACAACGGGGAAAATGCTCGGATGCATGAGACGAACACGTATGCAAATGTAATGCACATGATGACATGATATGAGATGCATGACAACGACAACAACACACGGAGACAAAAACTCGAACCCGAGGAAATAAAATAACTTAGCGCCGGAAACGGCAAGAGTTGGAGTACATATTAGGTAAATTACATCCGGGGTGTTACAATGTTCTAACTATTTTCGTTTCAGAAATTTAAAGCCAAGGTTAAAATCCTCTGAGCAAACCAATGCCAGTATAGTTTCTTATCCAAAGACATCGAAGATAGAGTGCAAAACACAATGCAGAGCCGAATGGGGTGATGCAAAATCTGAACCATTCGTTTGCTTAACTCCAAAGCCGTTCTCACAACAAGATCGGCTAGAGAATAAAAAGTTTACCTTAAATTCAAGCATGTGTGATCAAATATTTAATTTGTTGTTGAGAAATAATTATATTAGAATTCTTGATCACCATGTTGAGCCATCTGTCCAGGGACGAATGTATTGTAAGTTGCATGATTCGTCCAAGCATAATTTTAAGGATTGCAACATGTTTTGTCAAATAGTTAAATCGGCCATTGATAAAGGACGATTGAAATGTGTTGAGACACCAAGAGATGACCAGTCTATTCCGATTGGTCCCGATGGCAGAAAGTTTTTGTATCGGCTACTTCAAGCCGATCCATTTAAAGAGAAGGTAAAAACTGCAGGTGATGGGATCAAGCTTTCAAGTAAAGAAGTTGTTGAAGAGCATAATGAACATAATCTTGAGGGCGAAAATTCCATCGAAGCTACAATGGAGACGCCAAGGACTGGGGGGCGGCAAGCAAATTCAGAGATCGGTGCAAGCACAACCAAAGGAAACAAAGGCCGCAATAATCACAAGTGCAAGAAATCCAAGGTCACTTTTGCACAATTATTAGATAAATATCAAAAGAAGAGTGAAGAGAGAAGTGCTTATCGGCCAACTAATGCAAAAGAATCAAGATCACCCCCAAGGCGCAAATATGAGGATCGGTATTGGAAAAGTGAAAATTTTCATGCAACATATTCATATCCTTATATTGGGCCGCCAATGTCAATGTCGTGGATGCCTTCCTATGCTCATGTAGATTCATATCCATCATGGGACAGGTACGATACAAGGGCACATTCTCCATCTTATTTTAAACCATCTCACCAATATTATGAAGCTCCGAGAAGATCAACATTTGAATAATCACATGTTAAAGACCGTTTCAATCATAAGGAATCGGTTCAGAGCTCAAGAAAGAAGAAAGAGGTGATCAAGCAAGTATATCGAGTTAAGAAAGATGGTCGCAAAAGTGCCAATTCAGATTTGATCTTAAAGGATAAAGAGCCAATTAAAATGTTGACATTGGCTACAAAAGGCAAAGAAGTGAAGCAATCAATTGATAAAAATCAGAGTGCCAAATCTGAAGAAAAGAGGTTGAGGGTGCACAAGGTCCAAAACGAGTTGCCATTGGTTGAAACAAAATCACAGCCGACGTGCCCACTCGGCTTGTCGTATTGGTAAAAGAAGGAATTACAAAATCTTAGTGCACAAGAGCTGAGAAAGAAGAACATGGCATGGATTCTCAAGAAGACCAATCATAACAAAAATGATTTGCATGCTTCTATTGCAATAAGTACAATAAAAGTGAAGAAAGAGAAGAATGGAAGCAACAAACAATTAAGTCGAAGGTGTGCATCACAACATCAAAATCTTCGGTTAGTACATCATTCATTTTCTTCAACCATGTCATTGATGCCTTTGCCATGGAATTCATCCCTAGGTATGATCAATTACCCTCCATGGATTTATTTTGATCCATGGATGCAACATAATTTTCTATATCATGAGAGGGTATTACCAAATTACTATACATATGGTTAGTTACATTGTTGCTAATACAAAGGGGCCGAAATATTTTATTCCTATTTTATTTGTTTATTTCGGCTATAAATAATTTGGTGGGTGAATTCTACATGGACCTCATGTTAATGGCCGATATTTATCTATCGCCCTAAGAATATGTCAAAGCATGGCCGGTGTAGTATCCTAACACCGTCCTTAGTTCAATTGGAGACCAAAACAAGCCTCATGCCGCTTAAAATATTTTTTTCACAATAATCATAGCCGAATATAAAATTTTATTTGATTTGGAGCTTTTGGTCACCATAGGTGCTATACATATTGAGGCTTTGTGTGATTCGTTATGAGTAGTACAACAAATATTCAAGAGTTATCAATGTTTTGACGAATCACTTACAGTTTATCTTGAGGTATGTCTAGATGCAAAATTTACCTTGGGTTGCTTTAAAATTGTTCGTATTTCTAGACATGACAATTCGGAAAAGTTGGCACAGCAAGCATCTGGCTACTATGTTAATCATGGTGTGTTGCATTTCTATCAATAGCCGATGCTTAGTCTCGTCAACATAGGTAAGGCCAAACCGAAGTCCACCGCTTCGGCCACTAATATTTTTTTATGCAGGTAAAAGTGAGGATTGGATAAAGTTTATTGTTGATTATTTGCAAAGTCCTAAGAAAAGGGTGAACAATATGGTTCAGAGGATGGCCTTGAGATACATGTCTATGGAACTTTATCATCGAATTGTTAATGAAGTTGAAAAGGTTTCACCCAAGTTTGCATCAAGGATTCAAACAAATAATGGCCGATATATATTTATCGCCCTAAGCACATGCAAAGTGGACGATGGAGTGTTGACATCGTCCTTAGAACCAACAGGTACAAGTTATTTTTCGGCACGCTACCTTTGCCGAAAAACAGGGGGCATGTGTTGACGCTCAAAAATGGCATGGTCGCAAAGAGTAACTTGAGGCTATAATGAGATGATGTCAAATTCATGATTTCATGTCATCATTGGATGACTCTCTTCAAGCTGATGAGAATAAATATATAGATGGTCCAAAACGGAGCTTGGATGCAAAAGTTATGACAATCTTAGAGATGTTCGTATTGGCACCAGATTAGAAAATGGCATGAAACCTAACCAAGATGGCCTCTGATGCAAAAAGTTACAGCTGCAAAGTTCTTTGTCTCATCAAAACGGATGATTTTGATGTAAAAATCGTCCCCATCTGAGGTCGTATGCAAAAGTTACAGGCAAAATTGTGCGCTGTAGCAGTGTTTGGCCGGATCATCCGGGCCGGGGACCGGATCATCCGGGAAATTGAAGCACCGAAAGCAACAAAAGATTTATGATGAAGCCATATGATCTGGGTCCAGTCCCGGATGATCCGAGTGGAGGCCGGACAATCCGGGTAGAAGTCCGGACGTTCGGACAGCTTTTTCTACTATAGACTTAAGTAAAAGGCCTGAAACACCATCAAGATGGCCTTGGATTGAAAAGTGTTCAACATGAAAGTTGTGCGTCTCGTCGAGGCGGTTGATTTTGATATAAAAACGTCCTAATCCGAGGTCGTATGTGGATTCTAGAGCTAAAACAGTGAGCTGCTATCAGAAAGTTGGGCTAGGCCGGATCATCTGGGCCTAGAGCCGGACATCCGGGCCGGAGGTCATGAGAAGTCCGAGTTTGGTTAGATTTTGATGATTTGGATGGCAAGGCAAGTCCTTTTCTTGTACGGGAAGTCCATCCGCCTCTTATATAGATAAGAGGTGACGGTCGATTGAACAACAACACACAATCGATCAATTCATCTACCACTTTTTATCTTTTATCTTTTCTACTCAACCCTAGTTCTTCTTCTTTCTTGTTCTTCTTTCGTTCTTCTTCATTGCAGGGTGGTGAATCTCGAGGCCCTAGGGGCGGTCAGGCCGACCTAGGGCAGCCCATAGCCGCCGCGCGCCCTGACGGGGTCCCTCACGGGCGTGTGGGGTTTCGGGTATACAAAAGCGCCCGTCGGATTGTCTTGCGTACCACGCTTCCGGTGGGTCTCCTTTGACATGAGCTGTGGTGCATCACCGTCGACGTCGAAGGTACACGGTGACGTGTTCGTGTGTGAACAGTCTCATGATTTCAATTTTTCCAAGTTTAGTAGAAAACCTCATAAAAAAGAATTGCCTAGTAAGGACGAAACTATTGGTCTTGCTTCTATTATGTACCTCCTACTGATCCTTTAGAACAATATCTGCTAGACCATGAAAATGATTTGCATATGCACGAAAGCAATGAAATAGATAATCTTGTTCGAAAAACAACCTCTACTTAAGCACAATTTTCCTATTGAAATTCTAGGAGGTCCTCCTCCACCTAAAGGTGATCCTATGTTTGAATTAACAGTTACCTGACACTTTGAAATATGCTTATCTCGATGAGAAAAAGATTTATCCTATTATTATTAGTGCTAACCTTTCAGAACATGAAGAAGAAAGATTATTGAAAGTTCTAAGGAAGCACCGAGCTGCTATTGGATATACTCTTGATGATCTTAAGGGCATCAAGCCCACTCTATGTCAGCACAAGATTAATATGGAACCTGATGCTAAACCCGTTGTTGATCACCAACATCGGTTAAATCCGAAGATCAAAGAAATGGTAAGAACAGAAATATTAAAACTTCTAGAAGCAGGTATAATCTATCCTATAGCTGATAGTAGATGGGTAAGTCCTATGCATTGTGTCCCTAAGAGAGGAGGTATTACTGTTGTTCCTAATGATAAGAATGAACTTATTCCACAAAGAATTGTTACAGGCTATAGAATGGTAATTGACTTTAGAAAATTAATCAAAGCAACTAGAAAATATCATTACCCTCTGCCTTTTATTAATCAAATGCTAGAAAGATTATCTAAGCACACACATTTTTGCTTCCTTGATGGATTTTCTGGTTTTTCACAAATACATGTTTCTCAACCTGATCAAGAAAAGACCACTTTTGCTTATCCTTTTGGAACTTATGCTTATAGACGTATGCCTTTTGGTTTATGCAATACACCTGCTACCTTTCAAAGATGTATGACTGCTATATTCTTTGACTTTTGTGAAAAGATTGTTGAGGTTTTCATGGATGACTTTTCTATTTATGGGAAGTCTTTTGATGATTGTTTAAGCAATCTTAATCGAGTTTTGCAGAGATGTGAGCAAACAAATCTTGTCTTGAATTGGGAGAAGTGCCACTCTATGGTTAATGAAGGTATTGTTTTGGGCCATAAAATTTCTAAAATAGGTATTGAGGTGGACAAAGCTAAGGTTGGTGCAATTGAGAAAATGCCATGTCCTAAAGATATAAAAGGTATTCGTAGTTTTCTTGGTCATGCTGGTTTCTATAGGAGATTTATCAAAGACTTATCTAAAAAATTTAGGCCTCTTACAAATATTTTGCAAAAGGATATTCCTTTTGTTTTTGATGATGATTGTTTAGAAGCCTTCGAAACTCTCAAGAAAGCCTTAATTTCTACACCTATTGTTCAACCACCTGATTCGAACTTGCCTTTTGAAATTATGTGTGATGCTAGTGATTATGCTGTTGGTGCTGTTCTAGGACAAAGAGTTGATAAGAAACTGAATGTTATTCACTACGCAAGTAAAACTCTAGACAGTGCACAAAGAAATTATGCTACTACTGAAAAAGAATTTGTAGCAGTGGTGTTTGCTTGTGATAAATTTAGATCCTATATTAGATTCAAGAGTAATTGTTCACACTGATCATGCTGTAATAAAGTATCTTATGGAAAATAAAGATGCCAAACCTAGGCTTATTCGATGGGTTCTCTTGCTTCAAGAATTTGATTTGCATATCACTGATAGAAAAGGAGCGGAGAACCCCGTAGCTGATAACCTGTCTAGGTTGGAGAATATTCTTGATGACCCACTACCTATTGATGATAGTTTTCCTGATGAGAAATTAGCTGCAATAAATGTTTCTAATAGTAAACCTTGGTATGCTAATTATATTGTTGCTAAATGCATACCCCCGAGATTTACTTACCAACAAAAGGGAGGTCCAAAAAGCATTATTATGCATAAAAACATTATAAATAATAGTAGGTAAACATGATGCAAAATGGACGTATCAACTCCCCCAAGCTTAGACCTCGCTTGTCCTCAAGCGAAAACCGAAATCAAAAAACTTGTCTACATGCTTAGAGAGAGAGAAAGGTGTCGATAAAAACAGAATACAGACATAGAAGCATCATGTAAATTATTATAACAACAACAAACTTTAACATGAACTTTTATCATATAACTTTTATCATAGACTTCTCATGAATAAGTAACAATTCATCACAACATAGAAGTATAAAGCATAAACTCTATTGGAAACCAACAAAGTATGTTCTAAGTTGAAAGATTATCATTACCCTCTGCCTTTTATTGATCAAGTGCTAGAAAGATTATCTAAGCACACACATTTTTGCTTCCTTGATGGATTTTCTGGTTTTTCACAAATACCTGTTTCTCAACCTGATCAAGAAAAGACCACTTTTGCTTGTCCTTTTGGAACTTATGCTTATAGACGTATGCCTTTTGGTTTATGCAATGCACCTGCTACCTTTCAAAGATGTATGGCTGCTATATTCTTTGACTTTTGTGAAAAGATTGTTGAGGTTTTCATGGATGACTTTTCTATTTATGGGAAGTCTTTTGATGATTGTTTAAGCAATCTTGATCGAGTTTTGTAGAGATGTGAGCAAACAAATCTTGTCTTGAATTGGGAGAAGTGCCACTCTATGGTTAATGAAGGAATTGTTTTGGGCCATAAAATTTCTAAAAGAGGTATTGAGGTGGACAAAGCTAAGGTTGGTGCAATTGAGAAAATGCCATGTCCTAAAGATATAAAAGGTATTCGTAGTTTTCTTGGTCATGATGGTTTCTATAGGAGATTTATCAAAGACTTATCTAAAAAAAATTAGGCCTCTTACAAATCTTTTGCATAAGGATATTCCTTTTGTTTTTGATGATGATTGTTTAGAAGCCTTTGAAACTCTCAAGAAAGCCTTAATTTATACACCTATTGTTCAACCACCTGATTGGAACTTGCCTTTTGAAATTATGTGTGATGCTAGTGATTATGTTGTTGGTGCTGTTCTAGGATAAAGAGTTGATAAGAAACTGAATGTTATTCACTACGCAAGTAAAACTCTAGACAGTGCACAAAGAAATTATGCTACTACTAGAAAAAATTTTGTAGCAGTGGTGTTTGCTCGTGATAAATTTAGATCCTATATTGTAGATTCAAAAGTAATTGTTCACACTGATCATGCTGTAATAAAGTATCTTATGGAAAATAAAGATGCCAAACCTAGGCTTATTCGATGGGTTCTCTTGCTACAAGAATTTGATTTGCATATCAGTGATAGAAAAGGAGCGGAGAACCCCGTAGTTGATAACCTGTCTAGGTTGGAGAATGTTCTTGATGACCCACTACCTATTGATGATAGTTTTCCTGATGAGCAATTAGCTGGAATAAATGTTTCTAATAGTAAACCTTGGTATGCTGACTATGCTAATTATATTGTTGCTAAATACATACCCCCGAGCTTTACTTACCAACAAAAGGAAAAATTCTTCTATGATTTAAGACATTACTTTTGGGATGACCCACATCTTTATAAAGAAGGAGTAGATGGTATTATTAGACGTTGTGTACCTGAGCATGAACAGGAACAAATCCTACATAAATGTCACTCCGAAGCTTATGGAGGACATCATGCGGGAGACAGAATTGCTCACGAGGTATTGCAATCTGGGTTTTATTGGCCTACTCTCTTCAAGGATGCTCGTAAGTTCGTCTTATCTTGTGATGAATGTCAAAGAATAGGTAATATCGGTAAGCGTCAAGAAATGCCTATGAATTATTCACTTCCTATTGAACCATTTGATGTTTGGGGATTTGATTACATGGGACCTTTTCCTTCCTCTAATGGGTATACTCATATTTTGGTTGTTGTTGATTATGTTACTAAGTGGGTAGAAGCTATTCCAACTATTAGTGCTGATCACAACACCTCTATTAAAATGCTTAAAGAAGTTATTTTCATAAGGTTTGGAGTCCCAAGATATTTAATGATTGATGGTGGTTCACACTTTATTCATGGTGCTTTCCGTAAAATACTTGCCAAGTATGATGTTAACCATAGAATTACATCACCTTATCATCCTCAGTCTAGTGGGCAAGTTGAACTTAGCAATAGAGAAATAAAATTAATTTTACAAATGACTGTCAATAGGCCCTGGAAGAATTGGTCTAATAAATTAGATGATGTACTTTGGGCTTATAGAACAACATAAAAGAATTCTATGGCTATGTCTCCTTATAAAATGGTTTATGCAAAAAGCTTGTCATTTGCCTCTTGAGTTAGAACATAAAGCTTATTGGGTGATTAAAGAACTCAACTATGATTTCAAACTTGCTGGTGAGAAGAGGTTATTTGATATTAGCTCATTAGATAAATGGAGAACCCAAGCTTATGAAAATGCCAAATTATTTAAAGAAAAAGTTAAAAGATAGCATGATAAAAGAATCCAAAAGTGTGAGTTCAAAGTTGGAGAATATATTCTTTTGTACAACTCTTGTTTCAGATTCTTTGTAGGAAAACTCCTCTCCAAATGGGAAGGACCCTATGTTATCGAGGAGGTTTATCTATCTGGAGCTGACAAAATAAATAATACCGAAGGTACTAGCCCGAAGGTTGTTAATGGGAAACAAATAAAACATTATATCTCAGGCACACCCATTAATGTTGAAAGCAATATTATCCAAACTATGACACTAGAAGAACACATAAAAGAAACCTTCTGGAACACTCCAAAATCGTGAAAAAAGGAGGTACATGTTACGATAAGTAAACGGACTCCGAAAAATCTGCTAAAATATTTTCTGTCTGTTTTGGAATATAACAAAAATTAGGAAAATAAGAAACAACCAGGAAGGCACCCCTGGTGCACCCAGGTGGGCTGTTCCCACCTCAGGTACCTTCCGGACTCCATTTTTCTTCTGTTTGCTTGTTTCCCAAGATAAAAAAAATCTTTATATACCCCCCGAACCTATTGACCATCGCATCGCGGAGAAATCTTCTGTTTTCTGGTCTTGTTGTTTTCTGTCAGATCTGTTGAGCCAAGCATCATGTCATCTTCTTCCTCCAACAACGTGGAAGAGGATGCTTGGTTGATGAAGATCGGGCTGAAGAGAGAAGAGCCCGTAGAAGCCGTCAAAGGGGACAAGAGCAAGGAGGCTACCGGAGATCAAGTGTCGGTGGTTGAGCAGGCCTAGCCTGCCGAGCAAGAAGAAGAAGAAGATATCCTTAAACCTTACTATGGTCATCTCACCACCACCTCCTTCTTCATCACCAAAATAAAATTGAGTATCGGCTGTGGGCACTCCCCTTGGCTTGCGCCAAGCTTGGGGGAGGTGCCCCAGTATTGTATCACCTCCACTATCTTTTGCATTTATTTACCTTAGTTCGATCCATAGTTATCTTTTGCTTTAGATGAATAGAACTTTAGTCCGATCCTTTCTTTTTGAGAGTTTGCTTAGTGATCTATCTTTGTAATCGTACGCGAGATATATAATAAAGTTTAGTTGGAGTTTTGTTTTGTTTACTTTCATGTTCAACAAAAAAAGGAAATAAATGAAAAATATCATATGCTAATCTTATGGTAAGTAATGACACCACATAAGGAAAAGTATAAGTAGAAAATTTTATTGGAGATTCACAAACATAGCATTGGTCAATGATGCAATTCATGAAAGAACTAATAAGGGAAGAGAAGATTCACATGCAAATACACTATCTTGGAAATCTTTCGTGATTGTGAGCTCCCATCAAAATATTATATGCCAAAAAAATTTAGCTTGGACAAGGAAGACAACCTAATAATTTATGTTTGTTCATATTCACATAGAAGTTATATTGTCATAGATCCTTCAACAGGTGGTGCTTGCCCCCCATCTTTTCTAGCCAAAAATTCCGCACCAAGTAGAGATACTACTTGTGCATCCAAAAACCCTTAAACCTAAATCTTATTTTCAAGAGTCCACCATACCTACCTAAGGATTGAGTAAGATCCTTCAAGTAAGTTTTCATTGATGCAATGAGGCAATAAAAATTCCTTCTAGAAGTGTTAGATCATTTAGTGTAAGAGAAAATTGAGTGTTGTACGAACTTGTGATGGCAAAGAATAAAAGCGACAAACTGCATAATAAAGGTTGCTATCATAAGGGGCAATATAATGTGATGTTCTTTTGCACTAAGGGATTGAGCATACAATCAAAAAGTGCATGTCAACCTATGCTTCCCTCTGCGGAGGGTCTATATTTTACTTCTATGTATTTACTTTCATGCAAGAGTCAAAGTTTTTCTCTCTATTCCTTTTTATTTTTCTCTTTTGGCAAGCATCATGTGGTCAGGAAAGATCTAGGAACATATATCTAGTTGGATATGGGTAGCATGAGTTATTATTGTTGACAACTCCAAATGAGCTAAAACTTCACGAGGAATTTCCAGCTGCACAACTCCAAATGAGCTAAAACTTCACGAGGAATTTTTATGGAATAAATAAGATTATTGGAGCAAATAACTACCAGAGGGGGCCCACCAGGTGGGCACAACCCACTTGGGTGCACCAGGGAGCCCTGGCGCGCCCTGGTGGGTTGTGCCCTCCTCGGCCAACCTCCAGTGCCCATCTTCTGGTATATAAGTCATTTTTACCTATAAAAAACGAGGAGAGGACTTTCGGGATGATGCACTCCCGTCTCCAGGCGGAACTTGGGCAGGAGCACTTTTGCCCTCTGGTGGAACGATTCCGCCGGGGGAACTTCTCTTCCGTAAGGGGAAATCATCGTCATCATCATCACAAACAACCCTCTCATCTTGGGGAGGCCAATCTTCATCAACTTCTTCACCAGCACCATCTCCTCTAAAACCCTAGTTCATATCTTGTGTTCAATCTTCGTACTGGAACCTCAGATTGGTAGCTCTGGGTGACTAATAGTGTTGATTACATCTTGTAGATGATCACTATATGGTTTATTTGGTGGAAGATTATATGTTCAGATCCATTATGCTATTTGATACCCCTCTAATCATGAACATGTTTACATTTGTGAGTACTTACTTTTGTTCTTGAGGTCATGGGAGAAATCATGTTGCAAGTAATCATGTGAACTTGATATGTGTTCGATATTTTGATAATATGAATGTTGTGATTCCCTTAGTGGTGTCATGTGAACGTCGGCTACATGACACTTCACCATATTTGTTCCTATGGGAATGCATTGTGGAGTAGTTATTAGATGATGGGTTGCTAGAGTGACAGAAGCTTAAATCCTAGTTTATGCGCTACTTCATAAGGGACCGATTTGGATCAAAAGTTTAATGTTATGGTTAGATTCTATCTTAATACTTTTCTCATAGTTGCGGATGCTTGCGAGGGGGTTAATCATAATAAGGAGGTTTGTTCAAGTAAGAACAGCACCTAAGCACTGATCCACCCACATATCAAAATTATCAAAGTAGTGAACACAAATCAAGCCAACATGGTGAAATTGACTAGATGAAATTCCCGTGTGCCCTTAAGAACACTTCTGTTATTATAAGAAACAATTTTGGCATGTCCTTCTCCATAATAGGATTGGGCTCTCTTGCTGCATATTATTTGTCGTTACCACTACGTGCTCGTTACAAATTATCTTGCGACCAAATTATCTGTTACTACAATTTCAGCGCTTGCAGACATTACCTTGCTGAAAACCACTTTTCATTTCCTTCTGCTCCTCGTTGGGTTCGACACTCTTACTTATCGAAAGGACTACGATTGATCCCCTATTCTTTTTGTTCATCAAGGATCTTTTCTGGCGCCATTGCCGGGGAGTGAAGCGCTCTTGGTAAGTGGAAATTGGTAAGGAAAAAATTATTACTACGTGCTGAAATTTATTGTCACTTGTTACTATGGAGAACAATCCTTTGAGGGGTTTGTTCGGGGTATCTTCACCTCGATCAGAACCACAATTAGTTGCCCCTCAACCCACTGGACCTACTGAAAATACTGAATATGAAATTCTCTCGGCTATGATAGAACAACTGCTAGCTGATCCTTATGTAGGAGATGGAACCGAATATCCTGATATGCACTTGATATATGTGGATGAAATTTGTGGGTTGTTTAAGCTTGCAGGTTTACCCGGAGATGAAGCTAAGAAGAAGGTTTTCCATTTATCTTTGAATGGAAATGAATTGACAAGGTATAGGCTATGCGATGATATTGGATCTTGGAATTGGAATTGGTTGAAATTGGAATTCACTGGTGTGCGTCGGTCCTAAACAAACGGTTTTTTACCCCTTCCTGCGGCGGCATTTGGAACCGTCGCCAAGTGAGTGTGTGCGATAGGGTGTCCTTCCCACACGACCCAGAAATTGTCGGGGATAGTCTCTCCTAGGACCCAGGCTGGGGCCGTGTGCGATCGAGCGAGGCATCGAAACCCAATCATTTCCGTAGGTATGTACATCCCACACGGTGAATCTCATAAATAATTTCCGTAGGTATGTACATCCCACATGGTGAATCCCAGAAATCATTTCTGTAGGTATGTACATCCCACACGGTAATCCGAAAAAATCATTTCCGTAGGTATGTACATCCCACACGGTGAATCCCAGAAAAACATTTCCGTTCGTATGTATATCACACACAGTCAATCCAAGGAATACGTTTCCGTTCTTATGTACATCCCACACAGTCAATCCAGGGAAAACGCTTCCGTTCGGACGTAAATCCCACACAGTTTTATGTGTAGGCTTGTGTGTGAAAGGTGTAACTATCACACACGGTCTTCCTTGGTTAACTGTTTGCTTTTATCAACTATATCACACACGATTTGATGAAGAAAACTATGTGGCATTGGGCTATCCATCGCAACCGCTTTTACTGCTAGAACCGTTTGCAAAGGTCCATGAGACATTTAGCAGGTTTATTAGTTTACAATTAATAATTCTAGTATTACGCAACTTCACATTTCATATCGAATGGCTGTTTGCCAATTTCTTATCAGGCACATAAATATATTATAACATCACAGTACGGTAGCTACATGAAAACAGCATAGTACAACATATAGCTAGTTCAACTTCATAAGAGCTATATATTCATTTCCCTAATCGAGATCATCCAGGCTCGTCTTATCCACCTCTGCTTTCAGTTCAGTAAGAACCCATTTTGCACGGGCCAACTGGGAAAGTGCCTCCTCCTTCGCCAACACCATCTTAGCAAAGTCTTTAAAAAAAATGAGCTTATTCTCCACCTTCAACTTTTTATCCCGCATCTTGAAATATGCTTCAACGTTGACAAGACTTTCTCTAAGCCTAGCTGTGTTCACTTCCTCGTACATGCTCCAAAGATTCGTTAGGCACATCTTCAAAGACTATGGCCACTCTTGATCAACCCACTCCAAGTAAGAACACTTCCATTCATCCTATAACATTTCAAACTAGATCGGTAACAATTGTAGGGGAAATGGGTTTATAGCAACATAGAAAGTCACAAATGCTTATTTTGAAAAACTGAAGAAACATGTTAATTATGACATATCTTCTCAAAAAGATGAATGTGCAAATGAAATAATTGGTACTGAGATAACAACCAAATTCTGGAACATCAGAAGCTATAATTAACTACAATGACGCTACAAGTTCTTACTCATGTACAATAAATAACAAATTGAACATTTTATGAGGAGGGTAAATATAACTGCAACAGCATAGCGATAGTGTTTGGATGACAGCAAATTGATACTAACAGATGTGTACATGCACAAATTTAGTAACATAGAACTAATAGCACTAAGGTCGTCCACTATGTATGCCAAAACTGGTGTAAAGACAACTGTTGGTACATCGGTGCCCGGAACTGGTGAGCCGATGCAGCGGAAAAATTAGGGACCCGGACCCCGAAGCATGTAGTTGCTCTGATGCCAAGTTCCTTCGTGCCATAAAGATTTAGTATTTTACTGCTTGGCTGCTCGGATGTGTGGACCAAAGTTGGCTGCACAAACTGCTGAAGCGGTGCCAAATAATTTTCTAATGGCACCGCTGATGAGATGGCACCAATTTAAGATACTAGGTACAAACTGTGATATTGTCTTAGGATGCGTTTGGTTGAAGGTGTGGTATGAATAGGTTGGGACCGTGACAGTGTCTGAATCACATCTAACAAATGATTTGTAACAACGGAAGAGGGTCTAACCTTCTCTGCACATGCCAAAAACTTCCTCCCAGTGTCCACAGAATCAAATGCAAGTAGCTTCATGCATGGAGATTGATGGTGACAACGAGCAGATAGATCTTCAGCCACCCCGCTCCATTCGTTGCCACTGATGGTCTTAGGGAGCTACAAGAGGAAGAAGTGACTAAAATTGACCTCTGGGTAAAAATCCTTCATTCCAAGTCATAGCCCGGGAGAGAGAAGAGAGGCATACCTAGGTGGTGAAGGAGTAGTCACCGGAGGAGGAACCACTGGAGATGTCTTTGAAGAAGACCATGGCGACCCCGGCGGTAGGATGCGAGACGGCGAGAGCGAGGAAGCGGCTATAGCTTAGCCAGGAAGGAAGGAAGGAGGAAACAGGGGAAATGTGACTTGTGGTCAGGGAGGAAAGGGGTGGGGAAGGGGGGGCGGGTAGATATTTTGGCGGTAGGCCAAAATTTTGGAAATGTGGAGAGAAACTTTGCGCGTGGTGCCGCCGGACCATTCACTTTGAACGATTGTGTGCATCGCAAACAATTCTTCTACTTTACGCGCATGTGATGAGTCTGATAATTCAAATTTTTGTCTCAAGGCATGGGCACATTCACTTTGAACGCGTGCGGTGCCGCCGGACCATTCACTTTGAACGATTGTGTGCATCGCAAATGATTCTTCTGCTTTATGTGCATGGGATGAGTTTGATAATTCAAATTTTGGTGGAAATTTCCCTGGGTACATCATTGCATAATTTAACATCGCTTGCTAATTTGGGCACACAAAAGAGCGTATAGCAGACAGACCACACTTACTAAATCGAGCAATTTTAGTAATTACACAGAGCCAATTGACCTAAACATTGCTCCAACAAAAGACCAGCATTAAAAACAAAGCCTAAGTACGCATAATTAAAAATCGGCTGCCGCGCCGGCCTATGCATCGCCGGTGTGAGATGAGACGTCGATAACTTATCCTGGCAACATGCCGCCGTTGGTGTACTCCGCGTCCCCCCTGCTGAAGTCGACCTCGTCCTCATCCTCGGCGCTGCCCTCAAGGCTGTAGTACTCATGGTAGTGGCTGCGCTAGAGCTCGCGTTGGTAATCCACCATCGATTCCTCGATGGACAGATTCTTCTCTACCTCGACCTCGGCCACGCACAACTCCTCCTCCCGGCGCTCCTCGATCTCCGCCGCCTCCTGCATCTCCAGCTCCCGCTCGGCGACCTCATGAGGAAGCAGGTGCTCCATGGCCACCGCCGCCTTTTCAGATATGGGTTGCATGCTGGAGTCCGAGGTGGCCTGGAATATCTTGGCGTGTGCATCCTCGATCTTGGCATGGACGGCCTTGACCCGGGCCAGGGCGACATTAGCAGCATGGGCGACAGCTCGAGCGCTCTCGGCTTTTGCAGCCACCGTCGCAGCAGCAACTGCAGCTGTCTCGGCTGCCGCAGACGCCCTCTCAGCGGAAGCAGCTGCGCTCAATGCGGATGTGGCAGCACTCTCGGTGTAGGTGGTCGCGCTCTCGGCGCAGGCGGCGGCGCTCGAGGGGGACACGGCCATCGTACGGGCCTTCACAAGGCGTTTCCACGGTGTCATCTTTGCAAGAAGGGGGTGCAGGAATGGGGATCGGGATTCGTGGATTCGGGGGTTGCCGGCACTAGAGCAGATGAGCCGGCAAAGCTTAAGGAGGGAGACTTCAATAGACCCAGATATTTTCATCGCAAATAGTTCCTAGAAAACAACTGTGTGTGATGTTTTAGATATTTTTATTAGTTGTGAAAGACGAATTTGGAATAAAGTGCCAACGGATGGTGTTTTAAATGAATGAGAAATTGTGTAGTACTAATACAACTGTCATGTCAAATTTTCGAAAATTTCAGGGGTCATATAAGCTTCTAAGACATTTAAGTGATTTTCTAGCCATTTAATGACCGTAATTGAAATTTGAACTACATGTACATGCAACAGCTAACCATAACGGTTTGAAATCTCATATTTCGTGTACTTGTGTGCGATTTATTTCCATGTGCAGAAAATTGGAAGGAATTTTCAAACATATTGGTCTAACGGCTATGCCACAATTAAGCATGGAGTGACATGGCATTTTAATTCCAAAAAATTAAAAAAATTAGAAAAATATGAAACCTTGGTTGATGTAATGTCACGCCACCAAGATGATGTGGTAAAAAATTTGGCATGTTTGACCAAAGTTTGGACACACACCCCTCACAAACCGGAGCAACTCACTAGAAGGCTCGTGGTTCCGAGAGGGAACAATGCATGTTTGATGACGAACGGGAGATAGCTTCCTCTTACGGCGTTCAAATTTTTTTCTACGTCTAACATGCACTACTACAACTGTAATGTGATATTTTTGAAAATTCTAGGGGTCATGTGACCTTTTAAAGACATTTAAGTGATTTTCTAGCCATTTAATGACCGTAATTCAAATTTGAACTGCATCTACATGCAACGCGTAACCGAAATGGTTTGAAAAATCATATTTGTGTACTTGTGTGCGAGTTAATTCCATGTGCAGTAAACTAGAAGGAATTTTCAAACATATTTGTATCACGACATGGACACATATGCATGAATATGTATGCATGGAGTGGCATGGCATTTTAATTCCAAAAAAATAGAAACACATGAAACCTTGGTTGATGTAATATAATGCCACCAAGATGATGTGGTGAAGAAATTGGGATGTTTGATGAAAGTTTGGACACACACCCCTCACAAACCGGAGCCACTCGCTAGAAGGTTCGTGGTTCCGAGAGGGAACAATGCATGTTTGATGACGAACGAGAGATAGCTTCCTCTTGCGGTCTTGCAATTTTTTCAAAGTCTAACGTGCACTACTACAACTATAATGTGAAATTTTGGAAAATTCTGGGGGTCATTTGACCTTTCAAAGACATTTAAGTGATTTTCTAACCATTTAATGACCGTAATTCAAATTTGAACTACATCTACATGCAACGCCTAACCAAAACGGTTTGAAAAATCATATATGTGTATGTGTGTGCGAGTTAATTCCATGTGCAGTAAATTAGAAGGAATTTTCAAACATATTGGTCTCACGACATGGACACATGCATACGTATGCATGGAGTGACATGGCATTTTAATTCAAAAAAATAGAAAAATGATCAGAAACACATGAAACCTTGGTTGATGTAATGTCATGCCACCAAGATGATGTGGTAAAAAAATTGGCATGTTTGACGAACGTTTGGACACACACCCCTCACAAACCGGAGCAACTCGCTAGAAGGTTCGTGGTTCCGGGAGGGAACAATGCATGTTTGATGAGAATGGGAGATAGCTTCCTCTTACGGCCTTCAAATGTTTTCCTACGTTTAACGTGCACTAATACAACTGTCATGTGAAAAATTGGTAAATTCCAGGGGTCATTTGACCTTCTAAAGACATTTAAGTGATTTTCTAACCATTTAATGACCGCAATTCAAATTTGAACTACATCTACATGCAATGCCTAACCAAAACGGTTTGAAAAATTATATTTTTGTGTACTTGTGTGCGAGTTAAAAAATCATCAGACGATGTAAATATCTGGTGTTCAAAAAAGAAAATTTAAAGATCTGGCAAGACAACCGGCCCCCACACGATTGGCAGTCTATCTCGCGGCTCGATGTTTGGTAGGTGAATGGCGGGGATCATTAATTAGACACGGTTCTGCATTGGAAACCGTCAGCTATTATGTTAACACACGGATTTCGGCTATTATCTTCACACAGGAATTGTTGCGGGAATTGTGTGTAATTCAAACTACAATACTCGTAAATTCCGGCGACCGGCGTGTGTACTGTCCCTGTCGATCTAGATTCCGGCCGCCAATAAATACTACCTTGCTCACGTCATCCCGCCTGCATTCTCATCTACATCCTCCCCTCGCTCGCCCTCTCTCTCTCTCTCTCTCTCTCAAATCTCTGCCATGGCACCGCCGGTCTGCCCACGCGCCGACGAGGAGTCACCGGCCCCCGAGGACGTTCACTCGATTAGCAACGACGAGGACCCCTACGCGCCGCCTGACGAGGTTGCGCCGGACCCCCCAACTTTGGATTGGTTTTGGGGCCAGTACAATCTTTGTCTATGGAAGTCGCTGCCGCCGGCTGAGAAAGTCAGGGAAGTGGCGTTCAAGAAGGAGATGACGGAGGAGGAAGCCAGGTACCAGGCGGCCTGTGAAGCCCGTGATGCCGCCTGGAAGAAGGAGGCGGAGAAGCTTTGGGGGCGGGCGCGTCGTCGTGCTGAGGAGGTGTACGAAGACGGGTACTTCGTGAGGAAGGTCATAGGCGCTGGGCGCCTCGTCGCTGCGTGGAGGTGGGCTGATAAGCTCCAGCGTGCCACCGACGAGGAGCTCCGGTGGGCGCCCAACGAAATGGCAAGATCGGTCGCGCGTCCACCAGCAAGAGGCAGATCGGTATGTCAAGCGCTGCGAGGCAGAGGAGTTGGAGTATTGCCTCCGCACTACGAAGACGCCGCGCACCAGGGAGCTGCTGGCGAGGGGCTGTCGGAATATTGGCCCCAGGAGGTATTATTAGTTTTAGTATTGTTTGTTTTCAATTTTATGCATTGTACCTAGTAGTTAAGTATCATCACGTATATGTGATGATATTTTATATATATATATATATTCTGTGATGATCTAATGAACAATTTATATATATATATATATATATATATATATATATATATTATGAATTCCATTTTCTATCTGTTTTTATATACTAATTTGAATCTAGCTGTTATCATCCACATATACAAAATGGAAAGCGTATATACACACATTGAAACAGAACATATAAGAATGGAAAACAGAGTACACACATTGAAATAGAGGAATACTATGATTGTTGTGAATACAAAGCTATCCACGTCGAAACAACTTTTCAAAATAAAACGCGTCCATGAGACCATGACCAGCAGCCCTTGCCTAGGGTAGCTCTTGGCTCTGCCTGAACTCGTGCAGGCATTCGTCCAAGCGGTCGACACGCTCGTGGTACATCTGGAGCGCGATCTCGAGCTCCAAGTTGGCTATTTCCTTGGAGATCACCAACTCGAGGATGCGACGGCCATGTTCCTCTACTGCGCCCAGGTGGACACCTGGACCAAGGAGGTGGTCGAGTCTACAAACCAGAGCATTGGCATCAAGCGGGCCGCGGACAAGGCGAACGGCGGCACCCATGCAAACGGCACGGCGGGCTTCCGATGCCAGTACGGCGTGGCCGACATCTGGTGCAAGTACGGCGTTGAGGGTCTCTTCCCACTCCTGGCGAGGAATGGAGGTACTGATGGGACGTGTACCCAGCTGCGACGCCGTGTCAACAGCAGGCAAGTGCCGATGGATCCTCTCTTGCTGTGTGGCGTGCCGCGCCTCTCGCTCTGCGGCGCTCCAACGATCTCGCCGTGCGGCGAGCCGCAGCCTATCAGCACGGACGCGCCTAGCTTGCTCTGCGGCACGCCATCGATCATGTTGTGCGGCGAGTCTTGATAACCCACAAGTATATGGGATCAATTGTAGCCTCTTTTGATAAGTAAGAGTGTTTAACCCAACGAGGAGCTAAAGGTAGAACAAATATTCCCTCAAGTTCTATCCACCACCGATACAACTCTACGCACACTTAACGTTCGCTTTACCTAGAACAAGTATGAAACTAGAAGTACTTTGTAGGTGTAACAGGATAGGTTTCCAAGAATATAAAGAGCACGTAAATAATAACTAAGGGCTGTTTTAGGTAAAGAAGCAATAAAGTTAGGATAGCGAGTGTGGAAGAGTGGTGCTAGGAGTTGCGAAATTGTCCCTAAGCAATTGAATACTTTACTACACCGATAGCAAGTTTTATGTGGGAGAGGCCACTACTAGCATGTCATCCCTAACTTGGAATTCTATGCACTTATGATTGGAACTATTAGCAAGCATCCGCAACTACTAACGTTCATTAAGGTAAAACCCAACCATAGCATTAAGATATATTGGTCCCCCTTCAACCCCGTATGCATCAATTTCTATGCTAGGTTGAAGCTTTGTCACTCTTGCCCTCCAATACATAGTCCTATCAACATACAACTAACCCTATGGTGTGATCCACACGCGCGCTCATATGATGGCCACCAAAGGATAGCAACATAACCACAAGCAAATTAAACCAATCATAGCAATTCACCAATTACCGATAGGACAATGAAAATCTACTTAGACATCATAGGATGGCAACACATCATTGGATAATAATATGAAGCATAAAGCACCATGTTCAAGTAGAGGGTACAGCGGGTTGCGGGAGAGTGGACTGCTGTAGATAGATGGGGGAAGGTGATGAAGATGTTGGTGAAGATGACGGAGGTGTTGGTGTAGATCGCCGTCACACGATGATGGCCCCGACGGCGTTCCGGTGCCACCGGGAGAGAGGGGGAGAGATCCCCACATCTTATTCTTCTTCCTTGACCTTCTCCCTAGATGGGAGAAGGGTTTCCCCTCTGGTCCATGGCCTCCATGGCGGAGGAGGGGCGAGAGCCCCTCCGAGATTGGATTTGTCTCTCTGTTTCTGCGTTTCAGATTCTAGCCTTTCACCGTTTCTTATATTCCCGGAGATCCATAACTCCGATTGGGCTGAAATTTTAACATGATTTCTATCTGGATATTGGCTTTCTTGTGGAAAAAGAAGGGCACCAACCACCTTACGGGGTGGCCACGAGGGCCCAGGGCGCGCCCCTCACCCTCGTGGGCCCCTCGGGTATCATCTCGCGTTGATTCTTCTTCCCAAAAATCACATATATTCCAAAAAAATCTCTGTCGGTTTTTATCCCGTTTGGACTCCGTTTGATATGGATTTTTTGCGAAACAAAAAACATGCAACAAATAGGAACTGGCACTGGGCACTGGATCAATATGTTAGTCCCAAAAATAGTATAAAAAGTTGTCAAAAGTACATAAAAGTTGTAGAATATTGGCATGGAACAATCAAAAATTATAGATACGACGGTGAAGGTTGATGAGTTTGATGGCAGAGGCGGCACTTTGGTGGGTTGGCATGCTTGGAAAAGGTGGATGTGCTACAGGCTGCGCTTGTCGCCTCCGTGTGTCGCGCGCCCCCTATGTGCAATATAGCAGGGTGGCGGGAAACAGGTGGGGAAATGGTGGGAAATAGTGGCGTGGTCATAAAACGCCATCAATTAATGGAAACGTAGCATTGAGCTAGCACAAGAAGTAGATGATGATCAGATGAACACGGACCACACTAGGGATCCCGTCGGTGATGAATTCATCAATCCCAAATGGTTGAATACTAGCAAGCATTTGCCCACAACACACACAGCCTATTCCATCACAAATAGGCCGGATGGATCAACTGTATGCCACGTATCGCACATTGTCAAAAAGTAATGTGGTAGACCTTCTTTAACATGTGCTAAAAAATAAAAAAAATAAAAAAACAAGGTCCTCGAGGTTAAATTTCCCATCACCTAATTTAACATCGACACAACTACCCATCCAGTCACCCATCCGACGGCTGCTCCAGCCTGAGCACACTTAACTTGATAGTTTTCTTACATGAGCTACTGGTGGAACAGCTAGTCCTTGCTGATAGGAATGCCTCTTCGCATCCTTATGGCGTATCCGGATGACCGCCCGTCCCACAATGGCCAATAGATGTTGTGCAGACAGAGCATATCACATACATCTTACTAGAAGCAATCGCCTGCGTTATTAACAGTCTTCGCACACATTTCTGATTACAGGCCTATTTGTCGCGTATCACACACATCTTGTTATATTGAACTGTTTTTGTTCTCTTGCCTAATCACAAACAGTTCATCCGAGTGAACCGTATGTTGTACATCGCACACACCTTGATCAGGCTGCCCATTTCTTTTGTGTTGCCTAATCACAAACAGTTCATCCGAGTGAACCGTATGTTGTACATCGCACACACCTTCATCTGGCTGCCCGTTTCTTTTGTTCCTCCTCATTGCAAATAGTTAATTGAACTGAACCGTACGCCCTTCATCGCACACGCAACTAAAACCTGAATCGTGTTTGATGCATCCATCATCGCAAACATTTTATACATTTCTAATGGTTTTCCTACACCATCGTTTCCGATCATTGCATCGCACACAGTTCCTCGAAGGGTCTCTGATCGTAGTGTCGCGTTAGCAGCATCCTGCAGTAGTGATTCCATCAAAACAAATTATCCTATGCATCTAGTTCATTATGATCGGAATTATATATATATATTGGACTCGTGAAGGAGAAAGTGTCGCTCTAGCTTGGGGGAGGCTTAAGTCAATGTTATATTCATGCCCCAATCATGAGCTCTTGAGAGAAATTATCATTCAGAACTTCTATGCTCAGCTTTCTCATAATGATCATTCCATGCTTGATACTTCTTGTGTTGGTTCTTTTATGACGAAGACTATTGAATTCGGATGGGACCTCTTGGAAAGAATTAAATGCAAGTCTGAAGATTGGGAACTCGACAAAGGTAAAGAGTCAGGTATTAAGCTTAAGTTTGATTGTGTTAAATCTTTTACGAATACCGATGCTTTTCAAAAGTTTAGCACTAAATATGGACTTGATTCTCAGATAGTAGCCTCTTTCTGTGAATTTTTTGCTACTCATGTTGATCTCCCTAAAGAGAAGTGGTTTAAATACCATCCCCCTATTAAAGAAGAAATTAAAGAACTAGTAGTTGCTAAAGAAGAAACTATCATCTACAATGTTGATCCAGTTGTTCCTACTGCTTACATCAAGAAACCACCTTTTCCTGTTAAGATAAAAGAACATGCTAAGGTTTCAACTGTGGTCCGTAGAAGTAATATCAAAGCACCTAAACCCCCTGAGAAAATCAAAGTAGAACCTAGTGTTTCTATGGTTAAGGATCTCTTAGTCGATAATATTGATGGGCATGTTATTTACTTTGTTGGTGAAGCTGCTAGAATTGCCAAACCCGATGGGAAAGATAAACATAGACCCGTTGTTGGCATGCCCGTTGTCTCAGTTAAAATAGGAGATCATTGTTACCATGGTTTATGCGACATAGGTGCTATCGTGAGTCCTATTCCTTTTACCTTATATCAAGAAATTATGAATGGCATAGCACCCGCTAAAATAGAAGACATAGATGTTACTATTAAACTTGCTAATAGAGACACCATCACACCACTTGGGATTTTTAGAGATGTTGAAGTCTTGTGTGGGAAAATAAAATACCCTACTGATTTTCTTGTTCTTGGCCCCCCACAGGATGACTTTTGTCCCATCATATTTGGTAGACCTTTCTTGAACACCGTTAATGCTAAAATAGATTGTGAGAAACAAAATGTCGGTGTTAGCTTTGGTGATGAGTCTCATGAGTTCAAATTTTTCAAGTTTAGTAGAAAACCTCATAAAAAATAATTGCCTAGTAAGGATGAAATTATTGGTCTTGCTTCTATTGTTGTACCTCCTACTGATCCTTTAGAACAATATGTGCTAGACCATGAAAATGATATGCATATGCACGAAAGAAATGAAATAGGTAGAATCTTGTTCGAACAACAACCTCTACTTAAGCACAATTTGCCTATTCAAACTCTAGGAGGTCCTCCTCCACCTAAAGGTGATCCTGTGTTTGAATTAATAGATACCTGACACTTTGAAATATGCTTATCTCGATGAGAAAAAGATTTATCCTATTATTAGTAGTGCTAACCTTTCAGAACATGAAGAAGAAATATTATTGAAAGTTCTAAGGAAGCACCGAGCTACTATTGGATATACTCTTGATGATCTTAAGGGCATCAGGCCCACTCTATGTCAGCATAAGATTTAATATGGAACCTGATGCTAAACCCGTTGTTGATCACCAATGTCGGTTAAATCCAAAGATGGAAGAAGTGGTAAGAACGGAAATATTAAAACTTCTGGAAGTAGGTATAATCTATCATATAGCTGATAGTAGATGGGTAAGTCCTGTGCATTGTGTCCCTAAGAAAGGAGGTATTACTGTTGTTCCTAATGATAAGAATGAACTTATTCCACAAAGAATTGTTACAGGCTATAGAATGGTAATTGACTTTAGAAAATGAAACAAAGCAACTAGAGAAGATCATTACCCTTTGCCTTTTATTGATCAAATGCTAGAAATATTATCTAAGAACACACATTTTTGCTTCCTTGATGGATATTCTAGTTTTTCACAAATACATGTTTCTCAATCTGGTCAAGAAAAGACTACTTTTACTTATCCTTTTGGAACTTAAACTTATAGACGTATGTTTTTTGGTTTATGCAATGCACTTGCTACCTTTCAAAGATGTATGACTACTATATTCTTTGACTTTGTGAAAAGGTTGTTGAGGTTTTCATGGATGACTTTTTTGTTTATGGGAAGTCTTTTGATAATTGTTTAAGAAATCTTGATCGAGTTTTGCAGAGATGTGAGCAAACAAATCTTGTCTTGAATTGGGAGAAGTGCCACTTTATGGTTAACGAAGGTCTTGCTTTGGGCCATAAAATTTCTGAAAGAGGTATTGAGGTGAAAATGTTTATCACTTGTGAGTAGTTACTTTTGTTCTTGAGTTCACGGTAGAAATCATGTTGCAAGTAATCATGTCAACTTGATATGTGTTCGATATTTTGGTAATATGTATGTTGTGATTCCCTTAGTGGTGTCATGTGAATGTCGACTACATGACACTTCACCATTTTTGTGCCTAAGGGAATGCATTGTGGAGTAGTTATTAGGTGATGGTTTGCTAGAGTGACAGAAGCTTAAACCCTAGTTTATGTGCTACTTCGTAAGGGACCGATTTGGATCCAAAAGTTTAATGCTATGGTTAGATTATATCTTAATACTTTTCTCATAGTTGCGGATGCTTGCGAGGGGGTTAATCATAAGTAGGAGGTTTGTTCAAGTAAGAACAGCACCTAAGCACTGATCCACCCACATATCAAATTATCGAAGTAGTGAACAGAAATCAAGCCAACATGGTGAAAGTGACTAGATGAAATTCCCGTGTGCCCTCAAGAACACTTTCCTTATTATAAGAAACTATTTTGGCATGTCCTTCGCCACAAAATGATTGGGCTCACTTGCTGCATATTATTTGTCGTTACCGTTATGTGCTCGTTACAAATTATCCTGCTACCAAATTATCTGTTACTTACAATTTCAGTGCTTGTAGACATTACCTTGCTGAAAACCACTTGCCATTTCCTTCTGCTCCTCGTTGGGTTCGATACTCTTACTTATCGAAAGGACTACGATTGATCCCCTATACTTCTGGGTCATCAGCTGGTGCATGTGGCAAGTGAAGCGATGGACTATCCACGTCCATCATCATCGACATCACGTCCACCGGCACCGTCGAGAGGTCGGGGACTCCTCCAAGGATGAATAGGGCATGGGAGGCGGCAGGGCATGGTGTGCCAATTAGTCGGTCCATCTCTCGTCTTCTACTCTTCCTCACCGAAGACCGCACCTTCACTTCATGGATCTTGAACCCCGCCGCCGTTCATGAAGATGGTAGATGGAGGATGTCATCGCCGATGCAGAAGTACAAAGGAAAGTGGGCGTCGGTCGCCGCCGTAGAATAGGTTTATGGTCATGTTTCTTTTCTTTTTCTGTCCTATAGAAGTTCAAAATGTAATGAAAATCTGTCGTGTTTGCATCAATATCGTCCGGTGTATATGAACTTTGACAATAATAGTAAGATATATTGTATGAAAATATATTGAGTGATGATTCTTTTTTGTGTGTATAAACTTGGTCTAAGTTTAGAAGGTTTGACCCAAGACAAAGCTAACATGCGAAGTAAATAAACACATAGGGTCTACATACACAATTTATCTTAGGCACTCCAATAGTACATCCAGTACACAATCACGCATTTCACGTCTTTCTTTCGCTCTGTGTGTCAAACCAACTAAGCCTTGTCCTAAAAAATAAAGTCCTAAAAAACCAACTAAGCCAACCTCCCAGCATATCGCGCGGGAAAAGACCTGGTCGCGCCGTTTTAGTTGGGATTATTGGATTACTAGTAGTATCGATGGATCACACGAAGCACCGAGTGTAAAAATAAAAAGACGGTACACTCACAGCACGCCTGTCGCAGTCGCATTGCACCCCTCACACGGTCGGTCCTGCACATGGCTCACCCAAACAGAATGCACTTTGGCTTGCCTCTTCACTAACATGTGGGACTGCATTTGGAGAAACCAACCATGCGCCAAACTCCCCCGCCCACCGCACGAAAATCCCCCCAAATCCCACATTCAACTCGTCTTCGGCCAACTAGCCAATAATATTCCCCAAACCCCCTCCCCCACCGGCCCCTCCACTCCATTCGCTCCGCCAAAGCCGCCCTCCCCGCCTCGCCGATACGTGGGCGTCGCAGTTTGTCAAGGGGACTGTCGGTGTCAAAACCGGCGGATCTCGGGTAGGGGGTCCCGAACTGTGCGTCTAGGCCGGATGGTAACAGGAGGCAAGGGACACGAAGTTTTACCCAGGTTTGGGCCCTCTCGATGAAGGTCAAACCCTACGTCCTGCTGGATTAATATTGATGATATGGGTAGTACAAGAGTAGATCTACCACGAGATTAGAGAGGCTAAACCCTAGAAGCTAGCCTATGGTATGATTGTTGATGTGTATGTTGTCCTACGGACTAAAACCCTCCGGTTTATATAGACACCGGAGAGGGTAAGGGTTACATAGAGTCGGTTACAATGGTAGGAGATCTGAACATCCGTATTGCCAAGCTTGCCTTCCACGCCAAGGAAAGTCCCTTCCGGACACGGGGCGGAGTCTTCAATCTTGTATCTTCATAGTCCAGGAGTCCGGCTGAAGGTATAGTTTGGCTATCCGAACACCCCCTAATCCAGGACTCCCTCGGTAGCCCCCGAACCAGGCTTCAATGATGATGAGTCCGGCGCGCAGATTGTCTTCGGCATTGCAAGGCGGGTTCTCGTCCAAATTCCATGTACCTGTTTGAATAAAGTCCGGTTTCTTATAGATGTTGCGCTCCTTGGCTTCTACGCCCAATAATGGCCGTCTCCCACGTGTCAAACGAAGATGAAAAGTCTGAGTGTTTTTACGTTCACACCCCTAGCCGCGTAAATGAGCTGCCCTACTTAAGGGGACGAGGATTTAGATCCAATCCACACCTTCTCCCATCCACGAGTGTTCATCAGAGCGCATCCGACAAAGGTCCATTCACCATGGCCATCCACCGCAACTCCTCCACTCGCCCTTCTAGCCCTAAGCCTGGATATCGAGAGAGATGTTCTACTCCGCATAGCGAGCTAGTGACGCTCCAGACCAAGGGATTTCTCCCCCTAGCCTATATGGTCCCGGTTCGAGCCGGTCTTGTCGTCTACAACGGCAGAGAGCAAGCAGAGAATGCCCCTAATCCATCCAAAGGTGGGCGGGTGTGCCTTGTCCCTTACTTAATAAGGGGGCTCGGATTTTCCATCCACCCATTTCTCCGGGGGCTGCTGGAGTTCTATAGCCTCCAGCTACATCATCTCACGCCTGCCTCAGTATTGCATATCGCGGGCTTTGTAGCCCTCTGTGAGCTGTTCTTGGGTATCGAAGCTCATTTCGGACTGTGGAAGGAGCTATTTTGCCTCGTGCCTCATTCCAAGAAAGGGTCAATGTATCAAGTGGGCGGAGCCGAAGTATGGCGCATCGCCGGGACCGGATATCTGTCCGGAACCCCAAAGAAGGCGTCCGAAGATTGGCCCTCGGAATGGTTCTATATAGAAGACGTCCCACTGCCGGATCCTCTCCAGATCGGCCGCCCAGAATTCAATAGTGCTCCCTTAAAGAAGCGCTAAGCTGGCGTCCACGGATCCCTCAAAGGGAAAGTGACAGGGACATCGTTTACCTGATGGGCCGAATAAGATTGTTGGCCCATTCCGGACTAACCATGATCGGAGTTATGGCCGAATGCATCATGCGGGGGGTGCAGCCGCTTCAGTATAGAAGTCACCCCATGTGGGATTTCAACGGGGAGGACGACGCCACCCGCTACGGCCGTAAAGGGCCGGATTCAGTTGCCGCTCTATTAAAGATCTTGTCCACTTTTTACAAGGGAGAAGAGGAGGAATTTCTCCGCATCAACCCACAGGGTGGATTCTCTATGCACAATTCCCCAAGCTGGGTAAGTGGTCGCATTTACTTGCTCATCCGTTTAGTGTTCCCATTGTTAAATACTTAGTCTGATGACTTTAATGCAGGAACTGTGCCGGGCTGTTAAGGAAATAAGCAGCCCGCCTCCACAACCCGAGGACCCAGGACGGTCTCTCGACCCGGCCTCTCAAGAGGATCCGGATAATATCTGTGGAGCTTATTGATGGAGTGTTCCATCAATTGAGCGAGGACAGCGCCTTGGTGGCCATTACGGCCGATTACCCAGGGCTAATCCCGACGCCCCAGGTACTTGAGATCAAAGTCCCAGTACCCCGGATAGGGGTCCGTCCACGTGTGTTCAATTTCCTGACTGCAACCGAACTCTGCAAGGGAGTTTTTTGAGGCGGAAGGCCGAACCTATGGCGACAAGCCAACGAGGGGCCGCAGGGCCCCGTGGGCAGAAAAGAGGTGCAGTCCGGACCGAGGCATCAGCGCAAAGGTATGGCGCGCCCCTTTATCCCAGTTGTTGTACCTTCGGGGCACATTTGACACTCGTGCCCTCTTCAGGACAAAGAGACCTCGCCGGACTATATCCGGAGAGGCTGCCAATCGCGCCTCCACTATCCAGGCTCCAAAGCCTGGTCCGGGGCGGAGGCGAACGCAAGGCGTGTGCCGGACGTTCCTCCAATGGAGGATGTGGACGGGTTGTCTGCCACCAACTCTGAGGTGGAAAGCGCCATGAACCACAGGCACTGCCGGACAATTCTTCGCGACACTTGCTTCTCCCAAGAGGCGTTAGATGCCTTCAATTCGGGAGATGCACACCTCCGTGCCGCTCAAAATGGTCTAGCCAGAGCCACGAAGCAATATGTAAAAGACATACGGGTAAGAAAATTTTGGTAAATATATATGTAGCAGTAGCCCCCGAGACTTGAAACAGTTAAAAATAACTGGTTTAAGGATCATTTGATATGCAGGTTCTTACAGAAAAGAATTCCCTACTATCCCAGGAGCTGGAAGAGTGCAAAGCCCAACTGGAGGCCGCACTAGCCGCGGCAGGGGAGCCTAAGGAGGCCCCCTCTGGTAATATACATTTCGAAAGATAAGTATTTTGCGAAGCACGGCTTTGGTGTGAATCTGACGAATAAAATTGCAGGTGGCGCCGAATTGAATCCGGAAAAGCAACATCTCCTACACCAGCTAAAGGCTGGTGAGAGGGTGCTATTAAAGGTGATGGGGGAGAAGAACGTTCTCCAAGATGCCAACACCCGGCTGGGCGTCGAGCTGAAAGACGTTCGTGCCCAGCTATCAGACTCTGTGAAGGAGAATCAGCGGCTTCGGCGCGGCATATTTAGTAAGTGCTTGAACGAACCTTTTGAAAGAAAGTTCGGCGGGGAAGTCGACTGACAGAGCAATGTCTGTAGGTGTGTTAACAGGTCGTCCGGCGGAGGAGATGTCCGGTTCTACGGGTGACCTTCTTCCCGAGCTCTTGCAACTGCTCGATCGAGTTCGGCAGGCGATGCGAGGTGTCGCCCAGGCCCTGTGGCCATCCGTCTCCATGCCCGAAGGTATTGGAGAGCTTGCGGAGAAGCTAAAGGGAGCACGGCGGCACTTCCAGTTGTGGAAGATATCAGCCTGCCATCAAGGCGCTAGGGAGGCCTGGGCCATGGTGAAGACGTGGTACTCAAAGGCTGACCCCAACCACATGGCCGAGGTCGGTCCTATAGGGCCCGATGGGAAGGAGATCCATGTAAGCTTAGTGTATGGCCAAGTAGAGTTGGCTGCAAAGTACTCACAGCAGGACTGTAAATTAGACAGCCTGTTAGATGGTATTGAAGAGGAATACAATCAGTCAAAATGACTACGTAATCGAATTGACATTTATAATGCCTTCTAGCCAGATTGTAGATCATTTGTCATGGCCGACCTTTTCTCTTCAACCTCGGGGCCTGACGGTCCGGAGTGTGTCCAAATTCCCATGCGGTTATATAGGAACCGGGGAATGCGTGGAGACCAGGCGTAGGGGTCATTAGTGCGTGAACAGACAAGTGCCCGACTAGTTATGTTATATTACATGGTTAGTAAGAAACATCTTCTAGGGAGAACAGTTCCGTTAGGGGTTCCTTTCCCTGGGGGGCATGCCCTATAGTGCATGTCCATGCTGCGAAAAGAAACGTAGGAAAAACGCCTGGGGGCACATAGATAAAGAAAAAGATCATCTTTAGTTCACCGACCGAATATTCTCTTAAGAACGCTAGCTTTTGGCTTCACCCAGTCTGAGGTACACGTCCGGCTGATCCGGCAGTAACAATCGCAGAGGTGCTCCCTTTACCACCTAGCCGAATAATCGGGAACGTAGGGGTAAGCACAGGAGCCAGGCAACCCAGCTTGGCCAAAACTTAAGTCATATCGATGCATATAATGGTGAAGAAAAGGTACATGCGGAAGTTTGACACATGTGTTAGGCATGAAGCCCGTATAAATAAGCTTCTGTCTAAAGAAGCCCCCAGGTTTACTGAGCGCGGATAGTGCATCAATTTGTGAGCCTTTAAAGGTTATAAGAGAGAGAAAAAGGGAGAAGGAGAGAAATGTAAGACGGACAGTATATAAAAAATGGACAGAGTAAGGAGACAAACACAGGATCCGGCACTAGGCATAGAATCTTCAGAGACGGGCTGCGTTCCATGGGTTCGGCTTGAGTCGGTTATCCGATGCGTTTCTTAGGCCGTACGCTCCGCCAGTCAGGACTTGGTCAATTATGAAGGGACCTTCCCACTTGGGCTTGAGTTTTTCCTTTTTCTTGTCTGGCAGGCGTAGAACTAATTCACCAACGTTGTAATTTTTGGCTCGTACTTCTCTGCTTTGGTATCTTCGAGCTTGCTGTTGATAGAATGCGGAACGGGCTTTCGCCACGTCATGCTCCTCCTCTAATGCGTCCAAATTGTCCTGCGATCGAGCTCGGCTTTTCTTTCCTCGTACATGCGCACTCGAGGTGAGTCATGAATTATGTCGCAAGGCAGAACTGCCTCTGCGCCGTACACCATGAAGAATGGTGTCTATCCGGCGGTGCGATTCGGCGTGGTCCGCAGCCCCCAGAGTACGGAGTCGAGCTCCTCTACCCAGTGCGTGTTAGATTCCTTGAGGGACCGCACTAGTCTGGGTTTGATGCCGCTCATGATAAGACCATTTGCACGTTCGACCTGGCCGTTAGTTTGTGGGTGATAGACGGAAGCATAATCGAGCTTTATGCCCATGTTTTTGCACCAGAGTTTTACCTCGTCGGCCGTAAAGTTCGTGCCATTATCAGTGATGATGCTGTGGGGGACGCCGTAACGGTGTACAACCCCGGATATGAAGTCTATCACAGGTCCGGATTCGGCCGTCTTAATAGGCTTGGCTTCTATCCATTTGGTGAACTTATCCACCATGACCAGTAAGTATTTGTGCTTGTGGGTTCCGCGTTTAAGGGGTCCAACCATATCAAGCCCCCAGACCGCAAAGGGCCAAGTGATGGGGATAGTTTGGAGGGCGGTGGGTGGCATATGGCTTTGGTTTGCAAAGAGCTGGCAGCCGGCGCATCGTTGGACTAAGTCCTGAGCGTCTGCCCGGGCCGTCGGCCAATAAAAGCCTGTACGGAAGGCCTTGCTTACCAGGGACCGGGCTGCAGCGTGATGACCGCCGAGTCCGGCATGGATTTCAGCCAGGAGATTCCGCCCCTCCTCTTCGGAGATGCACCTTTGAAGGACTCCGGTAGTGCTTTTCTTATAAAGCTCTCCCTCGTGGACTCTGTAGGCTTTGGATTGCCGCACTATGCAGCATGCCTCATTTTTGTCCTCGGGGAGTTCTTGCCTAGTAAGGTAGACGAGGAATGGTTCTGTCCACGGGGCGATGACGGCCATTATTACGTGGGCTGAAGGTGTTATTTCAATGGCAGAGCCTCCGATTGTGTCAGAATGTTCGGTGTCGGGCAGTGCGGTTGGGTCCGGGCTATTATTGTTCGGCTCCCCTTCCCATGCCACGGATGGCTTGAAAATCCTTTCCAAGAAGATGTTGGGGGGACTACGTCGCGTTTTGCGCCGATGCGTGCCAGAACATCTGCCGCCTGATTATTTTCCCATGCTATATGGTGAAATTCAAGTCCCTCGAACCGAGCTGACATTTTTAGGACGGCGTTGCAGTAAGCTGCCATTTTCGGATCCTTGGCATCGAAGTCTCCATTTATTTGGGAGATTGCGAGGTTCGAGTCCCCGCGCACCTCTAGGCATTGGATGCCCATGGATACTGCCATCCGGAGACCATGTAGAAGGGCCTCATATTCGGCTGCATTGTTGGAGTCTGTGTACAGAATCTGTAGTACGTATTGAACTGTGTCTCCTGTGGGGGACGTCAAAACGACGCCAGCCCCTAGTCCAGCCAACATTTTGGAGCCGTCGAAATGCATGATCCAATTTGAATATGTGCCGTACTCTCTAGGGAGTTCGACCTCCGTCCATTTTGCGACGAAGTCGGCCAAAACTTGTGACTGGATGGCTCGTCATGGCTTATAAGTTATGTCGAACGGGAGGAGCTCGATGGCCCATTTCGCAATCCCGCCCGTTGCGTCAAGGTTGTTTATAATGTCGTTAAGTGGTACTTCCGAGGCTACTGTTATTGAACACTCTTGAAAGTAGTGTCGTAGCTTCCGAGATGCCATGAATATCGCATACACAATCTTTTGATAATACGGGTACCGTGATTTGCAGGGAGTGAGGACAGTGGACACATAATAGACCGGCCTTTGAAGGGGGAATTTGTGTCCGTCCGCTTCTCGTTCGACGACGAGCACTGCGCTTACAACCTGATGTGTTGCTGCGATGTACAATAGCATTGGTTCGCCGGTGTTTGGCGTGGCCAGGACTGGGTTTGTTGCCAGTATGGCTTTTATTTCATCGAGTCCAGCCGTGGCTGCGTCCGTCCATTTGAAGTGTTCGGTGCACCGAAGGAGGCGGTAAAGGGGAAGGGCCTTTTCTCCCAAGCAGGAGATATAGCGGCTTAGAGCCGCCACACTTCCGGTTAACTTTTGTATTTGTTTGAGGTCCTTTGGGATATCCAGTTGCGACAGAGCTTGGATCTTGGCTGGATTTGCTTCAATTCCTCTACTGGATACAATGAAGCCCAAGAGCTTTCCGGCTGGAACACCAAAAACGCATTTTTCCGGGTTGAGCTTGATGTCGTATGTTCGGAGATTATCGAATGTGAGCCTCAAGTCGTCTACTAGAGATTCAACATGTCTTGTTTTGACGACCACATCATCTACGTATGCCTTCACGGTTTTACCGATCTAGCTTGCCAGACATGTCTGAATCATGCGCTGATATGTTGCGCCGGCGTTTTTGAGCCCGAAGGGCATCGTGTTGAAGCAGAATGGCTCGTATGGTGTGATAAATGCCATTGCGGCTTGGTCTGGTTCTGCCATCTTGATTTGATGGTAGCCAGAATATGCGTCGAGGAAATACAACGAATCGTGTCCTGCGGTAGCATCGATAATTTGATCGATGTGGGGGAGGGGGAAGGGATCCTTTGGGCAAGCCTTGTTAAGGTCTTTAAAATTAACACACAGGTGCCAAGATTTGTCCTTCTTTGGTACCATCACCAGGTTTGCTAGCCAGTCCGGATGTTTTATATCTCTGATGAATCCGGCCTCTAATAGCTTTGCTAGCTCCTCTCCCATAGCCTGTCTCTTAGGTTCGGAAAAACGCCGAAGAGCCTGTTTGACAGGTTTGAATCCTGTTTGGATGTTTAAGCTGTGCTCAGCCAGCCTACGTGGGATTCCTGGCATGTATGAAGGGTGCTAGGCGAAAATGTCCCAGTTCTCTTGTAGGAACTCTCGCAATGCGGCATCGACATCAGGGTTTAACTGTGCCCGATGGAAGCTGTTTTATTGGGGTCCGTTGGATGGACTTGGAATTTGACTATTTCGTCTGCTGGTTTAAAGGAGGTGGATTTGGATCGTTTGTCGAGTACCACATCGTCCCTATTCACCGTAGAGCACAGCGCAGTCAGCTCCTCAGCCGCTAGGGCTTCGGATAGTGCCTCGAGGGCCAGTGCGGCTGTCTTGTTTTCGGCGTGGAGTGCTACGTCCGGATCACTAGCGAGAGTGATGATCCCGTTAGGCCCGGGCATCTTGAGCTTCATGTACCCGTAATGGGATATTGCTTGGAAGATTGTGAATGCTTCCCGCCCTAGCAGAGCGTGATAACCGCTGCTGAACGGGGCCACATGGAATGTGACCTCTTCGGACCTGTAATTGTCCGGCGTGCCGAACACCACATCTAGTGTTATTTTTCCTATACAGCGCGCTTCCCGACTGGGGATTATTCCTCTAAAGTTTGTGCTGCTTCGCATGATGCGGTTCCAGTCCATATCCATTTTTTGAAGAGTTTCCTCATAGATGAGGTTCAATCCGCTGCCGCCGTCCATGAGTACCTTGGTAAGACGAAAGCCATCCACTATTGGACTGAGGACCAATGCAGCTGGTGCTCGAGCTGTTTGGAATTTAGGTTCATCACTGGCGTTAAAGGTAATGACCGTGTCACTCCATGGGTTTATTGTTGCTACTTGGTAGACTTCGGCAAGGCTGCGGAGTGTCATTTTTCGCATATTATTTGATGCGAAGGTCTCGAAGACTGTTAATACCATATTGGTGTCTCTGGGGTGGCTTTCTGTGGCCTCTGGAATTAGGAGGTTTTCGCCAATTTTGGCCACCTGCCAGAGTATCCAACATGCTCTAAGGCTGTGAGTTGGTGTGGCGTCCTCTGTACTATAAATTTTACAGGGTCCGTTAAGCCATCCTTCCAGTACGGTTCCATGCCCTGTAGAGGGTTTTTGCCTTTTGGTGTTTGACCCGGGTGTCTGGCGATGATGCACCCTTTTATTTCGGACTGGGCTTGCCTTGAGGGCCGGATTGTCCCAAAATTTTGTGTCGGTTTTCCGGGCGCTTTCCATCACATAGTACTTCCGTACTATGGACGCTAAGTCAGCGAAGCGTGTAATATCACAGCGACTTATGGCGTTGAGTATTCCCTTGTCTGTGCAATTATTGCAGAAGAATGAAATTGCGTCTTCCTCGCGGCAGCCCTTTATCCTGTTCATAACCAGGAGGAATCTGGCCCAGTAATGATGTACTGTTTCTTTGGGCTCTTGCATGATTTGGGATAGATCACTAATGTTCGGGTGGGTGGGTGGAATTAAATCCGAAACCTTACCACTTCTGAGGCTCAGAGGCCGAGGAATTTCCGAACTCGAGAATTTGGATTCCTGGATGTCGTCCAATGAATCCAGTCCGTCGCCTGATTCTAGGTTCAGGTCTTGAGTGATATCCTCCCCTCCGCGGACATCCGGCTTGGAGGGATCGGGAGTCTGGACGTAGCGAGTCCATAAGATAGATGAAGGGTCGCCGCACTGTCCCTCTACCACGGCAACATGATGGGTGGCTTGGGGAGAGTTAATCTCTCTCAGATCAGTTTTAGACCCAATCTGGTCATAATCCGTAGCGACTCCCAGGGCGGCGAAGCGATCCAAGAGCTCGTTTATGGAGGAAAGCTCTATTGGATCTAACTGCTCGGCAAGTTCCGAGTTGACATGAAGATTATTTTCAATGGATTAAGAGGTCATCGTCGGCGCAGAAGCCGAACATGTGGTCATAAGAAAACCACCTAGCCGGAGGGTTTGGCCGACAGCCAAAGCTCCCTTAGCAATGGTGCCGTCTTTAAAGACGGGGCGAGGCATCCTTCCTGATGGCGACGACATAGAGGAACTCTCAATGAAAGCACCAATGTCGGTGTCAAAACCGGCGGATCTCGGGTAGGGGGTCCCGAACTGTGCGTCTAGGCCGGATGGTAATAGGAGGCAAGGGACACGAAGTTTTACCCAGGTTCGGGCCCTCTCGATGGAGGTAAAACCCTACGTCCTGCTTGATTAATATTGATGATATGGGTAGTACAAGAGTAGATCTACCACGAGATCAGAGAGGCTAAACCCTAGAAGCTAGCCTATGGTATGATTGTTGATGTGTATGTTGTCCTACGGACTAAAACCCTCCGGTTTATATAGACACCGGAGAGGGTTAGGGTTACATAGAGTCGGTTACAATGGTAGGACATCTGAACATCCGTATCACCAAGCTTGCCTTCCACGCCAAGGAAAGTCCCTTCCGGACACGGGACGGAGTCTTCAATCTTGTATCTTCATAGTCCAGGAGTCCGGCTGAAGGTATAGTTCGGCTATCCGAACACCCCCTAATCCAGGACTCCCTCAGGGACGCACGACGATCCCCCCGCTCCCACAATACGCTCTCGTAGACTACCGTCCTCCAGCCGTGCCGCCACGCTGGCGACGTTCTTGTAGAGACGCACGGCGGTCATCTTCTCCCATGGTATGCGCATTCTAGAATGAGGTCCCGTGCATCTCGGAGTAGCGTTGAATGTTAGCTGATAGACGATGTTAGTCTCACTGCTTGCTGAAATAGTTTACAATCAATATGCTCTGCTTAAGAAGCTTCATTGCCTTGTTCTACACTCAATCTGCTTTGCTGAGATGACATGCCACACCCGATTAGTTGCTAAAATATCCTGCCATAGTGCCATATATTAGGACCATGCATGTGTTGTGAAGTAGATTGCCATGGTCTAGCAGCCAATCTGTTAGGTGAAATAGCTCGACACCGTTTTATACTCAATCTTTGTTGCTGGGATGGCCTTCGATGGCTATGTGCTTAGCCTCATTGATTGCTGAAATAGCCTGCCATAATTTAGCACTCAATATGTTTGCTGAATTAGTTGTACATATATTTTGTTACTTAGATCAGCTTGTTCAAATGTCTTGTCATAGCTTTAGACATCGACCTAGGTGGTTTTTCTAGACTTTATAAAATAAAATATATGCATTTACTGTAATATCTAGTAGAATAACTAATTTGTATGTCTAACAGATGGACATGACTTGGATAACTTCTGCTCGAAGATTCTCCCCTACATATGTCGAGGGGGTTGAAAACTTCATGAACTTTATCAGAGCTAAGTACGGTGGTCCAAAATCAGATGTGCTCTGCCCGTGTAGCAGTTGTGTGAATTCAGTTTCAAGACCCCAGTCAACTATAAAAAGTCATCTACACTTTTATGGGATGTCAGTCACATATACTAGGTGGGTTCATCATGGTGAAGCTGTGAACGTCAATGTTACTGACTATGTGGAAGCAGCAGATCACCATCTTGATCTGCCTGATGCCCAGGAGGAAGAGGAGGAGGAGGTGGTGGCGGCGGAGCCAGTGAGTTTGACCAACATTGAAACAATGCTATGAAATGCTCGCGCATTTCGTGAACTTTCACCTGCACAAGAAAATGGTGGGCCCGCATGTTGGTACAATGCAACGTGGCAGTCACCCCAGGAAATAAGCTGTCAGTATTCTCAGCTATGGTCACCTTTCTTCAGGGGAAGACATCTGAGAGGATGACCAACAAATCATTCAATGCGATGTTGGCTCCTTTCCGCAAATCTTACCCAGATGCGTTTGAGCTGCCACACACCTACAGTAAAATGAAGAATTTCTTTCGCGTAGTGTAATTGGATATAATATGATCCATGTTTGTAAGAATAATTATGTTCTGTTTCAAAAGGATTATGCCAACTTAAGTAAATGCCAAAAATGCAAATCATCAAGATGGAAAGATGGAGATGTTGTGAAGAGGATTCCTCATAATGTTCTGAGACATTTTCCAATTATACCAAGATTGCAGAGGTTGTTTCATGATGCTAAAACAAGAGAGGATGTACTGTGGCATTCTAGGAACCAGGGGTACAAAGATCAGAATGTAATGAGCCATCCATTTCATGGTAGTGACTAGGTAAGCTTTAATCAAAAACACAAAAAGTTTGCTGCTGAGCCGAGAAACATTAGACTTGGCTTAGCTATAGATGGATTCAACCCATTTGGACACCAGAGCGCCACATATAGCATGCGGCCAGTGCTTGTTATCCATTACAACATGCCACCAAATATCCGCACCAAAGAGTCAAACTACATGATGGCCTTGCTCATCCCAGGTCCAAAAAGTCCTGGAAAGGGTTTTGATTTATCCATGGAGCCTCTTGTGGAGGAATTTCAACAGCTATGGAGGGGTGTTCTCACTCGATACCTATATAGCAGTCCACCAGCTGATTTCTTTCTGCGTGATGTTATAATTAGTGCATCCATGATTATCTGGCTTTGGGCACTATATCAGGGCGAACGACACATGGTTACAATGCATGTGTTCACTATGATAAGAAAAATCCGCTGTCATACGCAATACTTAACAAGACTTGTTATATTGGACACCGCCTTTTCCTTGCCAGGGACAAGCCGTGTCCTAGAAAATACTAAACACATGTGCTCAATGCAAAGCATGAAAACCGTGATGCGCCAAAGAGGCTCACCAGCGATGAGTTGCTGGAGGAATTACAAAAGGTCGGGCATATTACACCAGGAAACCATCCTGATAATGGTAGCGGGAAAAGGAAGCATGACAAGGCAGAAGAGAGATTATTGTTTACCCACGGGACCACTTTGTGCGACTTGGAGTATTGAAAAGATTTGGATCTGCGGTATAATCTTCATGTGATGCACATTGAGAAAAATATATGTGACATCATTATCGACACGCTTCTTAATATTGAAGGCAAGACAAAAGATACCTTAAAATCTAGGATTGATTTGACACACCCGGAATCATATCGGATTTCCGGGTGAATGTTGATGGTGCATCACAGGATATGGCACCAGTTGTGTATGTCTTGGACAAGGTAAAAAGAAAAGAATTATGCAAGGTGCTGTCACGTATGAGATTCCCACATGGATTTGCTTCCAACCCTGGAAGGAGAGTCAGTGCAGATGAAAACAAGGTATAAGGATTGAAAACTCATGACTGTCACGTCCTACTTCAAAGGGTTTTACCTGTTATCCTTAGAGGATTGGGCCGCCCTGACTTATATAGAGCAGTTGCAGAGTTGGGACAATTCTTCAAGGAACTCCGCAATAGAAATATCAGGATAGATACTTTGGAGCGTCTTAGAGACAAAATACCAACTATCCTATGACCTTAAGAAGATATATTTTCTAGCCTTCTTTGATGTGATGGTGCATTTGGCTATTCATCTACTTGATGAGGCACTACTTAGAAATCCAGTACAGTATGGTTGGATGTACCCTGTTGAAAGAAGGCTAGCCCAATGGCAAAAACAAGCTGATGAACTAATAATGCTACAGGCTGCTGAGTTGGGAGCAAAAGAGAAGGAAGCAAAGAAACAAGTAGCTGCAGAGAAAAAAGCCCAAGAGCAAGAAGCTAAGAAGCGTGCACTGGCTGAGAAGAAAGCTAGAGCAGAGGAAGAAAAAAATGTTGCACATGAAGCAAAGGTGCAAGCACTAGCCGAGAAGAAAGGTAGAGAAGAAAATGCTAAGAAGCAAGGGAAGTGCATGGATGAACTCAGGTACATATGAACCCATTTTGAAAAACACATTTTAAAATACCAAAAAGTTCTAAAAAAAATGTGTGCGCGGACATCTTCATATTCTATGTGTGTGCAGAAAGTTTCACGGAAAAACAATATTTTTTGTAGGTTATTCAAAAAAGACAAAATATTATGCCATGAAACGCTATTTAGAAACACTAAACTTTGTCTTTTTACAGAGACAAAATAAAAATACTTTTTTTTTCATATGTACCCGTGTGCGGGACGTGCTGACTCAAGAAGCAAGCCCTAGCTGAGAAAGAACAGTCACAAAGTTGTACATACCATCTCAGCAAGGGAGGTGCTATTTCTCTATCTGCATCTCTCTGAACTGCTTGCATTGCTGCGGTATGTACAAACTACAAAGTTGAGAAGCTGCCTACAGCAAGGGAGGTGGGAAAGCCAGGTGAGTCAACTCTCAGGCCTCGTTTGGTTGCAAGTGATCCCCCCGGGATCCCCGCTATTTCCCCGGGCCAGAGAACCTCGTGCTGAGTTGGCCCCGGGAGACCCGCCGCGACATTTGGATGCATCTGTACGGGAGGTAGCCCTGCCTGACCCACGTCGTTTCCACGGGAAGAAACGCCACGACCCTAGAGATCGGAAAGGAAACCGCCGTCTCGAGCGATACGAGTGAACAACAGGCGTCGTCGACCAAGATCCGGCGCCCCGTCTCCTCCGCCTCCGAGCTCCTGCGCCGGCGACCGAAGCGACGCCCCTGACCTCCTCCCTCCGGTGCTCAGGATCGAAGCTCCCCTCCAACGATGGCGACGGACCGCAGCCGTCACCCTCCTCCTTCCCCAGATCTTCCATCTGCATCGAAGTTTTGGTCCCCTCCGGCGACCGCGACTTCTACCTTCTCCGATCAAGGTTAGCTCCCTCCTCCTCCCGCCCTCTTCAGCCTCATATATTTTCTCCAATTCATGCCTCCGTCCCTGATGAACTTGACCCCAGATCCAAACGGATTTTTATTTTCTTTCTAGCTGCCTACTAGTTGTTCCAATGTAGCATACCGTTCTGGCCATACGGATTGTAAAATTTATTCTGAAGCTTGATGCACATAGAAACTTGCCTGCTCCTGATCACTACATCTCATTGTTCATTAACAATTGCTTATCTTTTTTTTTCTATGGGGTAATATTTGCTTATCTATTTGATAAATCTGTGCACTTGTATACAGCAGACATGTGGTTCAGTTGGTTCATTTTCATAGCTATGTATTTGTCCATATATAGTATGTGTACCTCTTATGTATTTGTCCAAAGTATTTCATAATTATGTATTTGTCCATCTAAACGGAACATTCTCTATTTGTCAATAGTATTTTCATAGTTAACAATTAACATCATACTTCGTATGTTATAGGAGGCACACAACATTGATTATCAATTAGATTTAGATACATGTAGATCGATATAGTTTTATGACCCATCCTGTGAACATAGTAACCAGCAGCTCTCCATACTCTCTGGACCGAGTTATTTTTTCTTTGTTTTGGTTTAGAAATATGAGAAAATTTCTTATTTGACACTATCTTAAAATGTGGTTCCTTATTTGACCCTGAATAAATTTTTCTTCCCTATTTGACATGTAGTCTAAATTTCTTTCCTTACGTGACATCGCCATTGGTTTCATTACACTGTTCCTTGTAAAAAAATTGAATGGACCAAAATACCCCTATGTTAGTCCCTAGCCCACATCGAACAAAAGAAAATACCCCGATCTTAGCCGTCCCTTTCGTCTCTATTGTTTGACGTGTTTTTGTGCTTATCGCTTTGAGAAAGCTATAAGTCCAGTTGCATTTTTTTAGTGCAAGTTACACATACATTTAGAGTTATACATACGTGCATGCACACACTTCCCGGTTACTTCACGTACCATGCATGCATGCATGCTCGCACACACGTATACTAGCTGATTACATACGTGCACCCGTTTACGTATTTGATCATGTAACTAACTAACCTTGCAGATGTAGAGGTCCGCAGCAGTTTCCGTTGACATTTCATCGATTCGTACATATATCTGAACGTCCACGCGACAGTACCTGTATACCGGCGTCTGGCCGATGCGTACTATACATCTTCGAATACCCGAATACTTGACTAATGCATGCATGCACCAGTATAGTTTGAGCTGTCCGTGGCATGTTAAATATGGTTGAGTCCTACTATGTACATGCACATATACTAATACCCGCAATGAAGCTCGTAGATGGGATTTCATATCTCTATCTTTCCACGAAGATCGAAACAATGCTCGCGCTTTGCCTATCTTCCTTCTCTATAAATACAGACACACAAAGCTATTCGCAGGACTCATGCATGATCAGAGAGGGGAACCATACATCGTTCACAACATCCACCCATTCGCCAACGCCCACACCCATCCATCACTCGAATCTCGCGGAGGCGTTTGGCGGCGTCGGAGTCCTCGGAGCACAATACATCCAACCACCATCCGCTCAACACCAACACCGACGGCCGTCTCATGCGACCACCAACACCAATTTTTTGGATTGAAATCAGTTCATTGACCAAATTATGGGGTCTCAATTGGTCATTTAACATGACCAAATATGTAACATAACTGTAGATATTGTCATGTACAGATTTTTGGTCACCTTATGCACCATGGGTAAAAAGGTCTTTTCACGTCTGTCTTTAACACCATTAGTGAACAAAATGCACTAGAGTGTCATATTGGGAAAGAAATTTAGAGGAGATGTCAAACAGGGAAGAAAAATTTCTTCAGGGCCAAATAGGGAACCACATTTTAAGGTAGTGTCAAATAAGGAATTCTCTCTAGAAATATCAGGTGGAGATGCGCACTATATCTGGCAAAGTTTTGTGCCATCAACTAAAATTTATATTATTGTGCGTCAAATGCAGGTGCTCTGACAATAGCAAGTGCTTTACTTTATCTAGATTAATGACTATGATGGTAGTTTAAGGGCACCTACAATGCTGGCACCAAGGACGGGCTCCAAGATCCCAATCCTAGCCGTTTCCAGCGATTCCCTCCAATCCTGGCGAAATCTTTAACTTCGATGCCAGGTTAATCATCAAGCGGTACAGTTTTTTCTTCATACAAATCGAGCTTCCTATGATCTTACTTCTTGTGCATTATCTTACAATTCCATTTTATTTTCTTCACCATGCCAAGAGTAGATGCTCTGTTGTAGGATTGCTAGTTGGTCCATGTGTTGCTTGGTTAGTTCTATGAAATTATGGCCTTGATATATAATTTGCTTCTGTCAGTAAACTTAATCTAAAAATCACATATGAAAGGGACTAGTCAGCCTGTATTATCCTTGTCCTAATTTTAACTTAGAATCTTCAAGATAACCTGAAGTATGCTTATCTTTCCTATAATACTTGTTGGAATTTAATTCCATTGATAAAGGTAGCATTAGTATCAAGCTAACTATTCAGTTTAACTCTAACCATTGACAACGTTGAACATTAATCATTCAAGTTCTTCCGTTTTGTACCAAGCTAAAGAACTGTGGGTTGAGCATATGTAATCGTGATAAGTGCTTTGGGTTTAAACTCTATGAACCCAACTGTTTTTTCAGTTATCATCTCTGTCCATTTTGACTTTATTCATACACCATTGAATTGATCTGTTGTTGTCTTAGCTTCTAGCTTGATTTGAAAAACGTGTATTAGTGACAAAGCAATGAAAACATGAATCAATGTATTGTTAAGGCTTTGAGTTTTCCTGTAGATTATTGTCAGAGAGGACAACATTTTATTATGTGTGCATCTGTTTCTTTGTGAAACATGCATGTAAATAAAAATATGTGCTTATATATAGTTTTAAACATGATATTGTGTAGTAACAACACTGTTCTTTCTTGTTTTGCAGGTTTACTAAAGCTATCCGATAAAAATGTTCAAAGAAGTTGATGGTGGAAGTTACAGTAGAGTAACTGTTTCGACAACATTTTGCTATGGATCAGTCACACATGGGCATTTTTTATGGAACAAAATGCTTATTATTGCTGGATTTCTAGCCGTAGTTTGTATTTTTAATGTTAAAACCATGATTAGGACACCACGGTAGTGCTATGTTATTTGCGCGAATCAATATGTATAACTTGTGGTTAGTGTCTGTCAGTGGGTTGAAGTGTTATTTTGCTGATTATCTGTGTGTTTCATGTTTTTTCCTTAGTACTTTGTGTCATTCCTGATTTTTCTTTTTTTTCAAGGAAATATACATAAATTTTGATTACTTCTGAATTGGTATGATGTTTCTGTAAAGAAACTGAGTCATTTTCATGAATCCTGAATATTACAATTTTGTTTACACTTTCTGGACGTGATCTCCACCCCTCCCCCCTGTTACCAAACTGGCATGGTAATCTCCCCGTGGTGTGGGAGAGGCCATGGAAATCCCCCCGAGGGGGATTAGAGCCCTGGGATGATCGGCCCTTGAAACCAAACGAGGCCTCAATGTGATCCTACAAACGAAAGGTCGTGCCTGCTTCAAACCTTTCGATGACCCAATTTAAATCTTCCGTGTTTTCTATAGGAATACCAGCCACTGACACGGTGCTAGGAGCAATCTTCAATTCTTCATCGAGAGCAGAGGCAAGTAGTATTTGCTCTCAGGTATTATGGACCATTTACAACATTTATTAAGAACAAACAGCGTCCGGAGAGTAAGCATGCAGGATAAAATACTAGGGATTATCATGGCAAACACACAAAGATAATACATAAAAGTTCAAGCAAGCACCAGGAACTACTTGAGACAACACCATGAAACAAAATTACACGTACTACGTACACCATATCTCGCCCCCCCTACTTAACATTACAGCTTTCATCCGCACCACACACGAACGTGATGGAAGGACGAGGCCTCCACAACATAGTAGGCAAAACAGCAAAACACAAACGAGGAGCTGCGTGCCAGCATAGGGGCGACCTAAGTACGTACATACTAACACAGCACAGCAGCAGCAACTTTCAACGCCTTCTCTACACATAACCATACACGCGTGCACTGCATATATAGTAGAAACAAAACACTACACATTCATCTATATTATACTATCACAGTAGAGGTACGGCAGATCCTCGGCGTTTCTCGATTTCTCTAACGATGATATGTCTTCTCTTTCTCCTCCACTGCCTTGCATGAAGTAGAGCGGGCCGAGGAGCAAAAAGGAGCATGAGCGCGCTGGGCAGTCACACCTCAAAGGGGGGAGGAGGGTGACTGGTCGACGCCCCAGGGGTAGCCCTCTGGTATGCATCCGAGGATGATTTCCTTCTGAAGCGACCACCTGGTAAACATAGTCCGTTCGAGTTTAGGTAAGAAGAACAATTAATTTAGTTCAACAAAAAAGAAGAACAATTAATTTTGTTTGTGTGGAAAAAGAATTTAATTAATGAACCACAAAAGATGATGTATATAGAATATAATATACAAATAAATGAAAAATTCCATGCCGCATGCCATGTATCCATGTTTTCCCACACACTACCATGTGATTCTTACAAACTCTTCCATAATTGGTCAGTGAGTAGACAAAGACAGCATCAACAAGGGATAATAAGTAAATCTTCCAACAGGAATCTGACAAGTCAAACGAAGTTGTGGACTTGGAAAGCGGAACGATGATTAATTGTACAAGTATCCCTGTTTCTTGAAATCATCTACAACCACATCACTGTCTAAGTCGTAATATTTTACCCAAGATAGATAAACTGATTCAACCTCAAGCACAGATCTGCAAAATAATATACCAGAACCTGTTCCACATCAAAGTATCTGTTTCCATACAGAAATACAAACAAAAAGAGGTTCCTCGTAAGCATAGGTATAACCAGAGCATATCCATAAGTAAATTAACTGCACCCACGGCACACAAATTCACAATATGTAGGTTTGTCTTAAGGCTAACTTAACCAACTGTTAGAAAAGTTTTCTAATATTTACACTGTCAAATATATAAAGTATAAAGGTAGAAGATTTTGGTATATTTTTCTACAAACTTGGTCAAACTTGAAAAAAAATTGTCTTGGGACAACCTAGAACTTCCAAGTATTTTGGAACGGAGAAGTATGAACTCTTGTGTGCACTCTGGAGACTTGGTGACCAATTAGAAATAGTATTACTACTAGGTCTATGCTCTTGGCTTGACGAACGGTCCATTGCTGGCTTCGCTATCCAACGTCAAGTGGGGTCGGGAGAGCTGGCTTCAATTAGGCCAACACCCCATTGACAACTTCACGCACACAAGGAGTACTAGATAAAGCAGCTCCATACTGGTACAGATCCATTTTTTGTTCTTCTACGAACAGAAAACAGAAAGGCGTCGCTATTTTCTCTTGGAAGGCAAACCTTACAGCCTGATAGCTACACTTATCCGGTTGCCGCTGCATTTCAAAGACACCACATAAATGGTAACTTATCGAACACGATGATATCCAGTCATGATCCCACGAAAGACCCGAGAGCTAAGGGCATGTACAATGGTGACATATGGATACAAATGGATACATATGCCCCATGACAAAAAGTAAATTAAGGCATCTATATTAATTTTTTCTCTCTAATACAAGCTATCACTAGTGGGTCTCATTAAGAAATAGAAAATAAGGACTCTAAGTACAAATGCATCTCTACTTTTCACTCCAATTTTTTCAGCTTTTGTCATCGGATCACACTTTTTCTCTTCAAGCACCCGCCTTCCGGAGAGGATCCCACTTTCCTATCCGAAACTACTTTACGTCATATCCGATCCTACATGGCGTGCGAGGTAAAGCACTTGCCCGGGCAGAAATGTCCAAAATGTCCCTAGCCCCGTCTAGACACTTCCGAACTCCAGGACAAAAGCCACATAGACGAAACCTACACATCCCGGGCATTCCCCGTCGCACACATGGACGCGGCTACGAAATGGCCGAACTGCCCCTACCGTAAAAAAAATTAATGCGAGAAGTTGGATGAGGGGCACGGGAGCTCACCGCCGCCGGCGAACGGGGAGATGGGCGGCGTGGATCCTAGCGGCGAGGCTGGCGGCGTGCTGGCCGCGCTCCTCGGCGACGAGGGGTACCCCGCCGGCCGCCTAATCATGATGCTGCGCGTGACTTTCATCGGCGCATCCTCGCCGCCGGCCGGCGTGGTAGGTGGGATCACCATCGCGGCGCCCGGAGCCACATCTGAACGACCCAACGCGACAAAAAACAACAACAAAACAGCTGGTCAGATTGATGGTACAAAGATCTGGCGAGGGTTAACAATATGTCGATCTTTAGCGGGCAGCGGTCACCGTTGATCTTGACGGCGGCGGGGCGGACGGCGAGTTTGCGGAGGCGGCCGAGACCGGTGTCCGGTTGGGGCCCCGCGACGGTGTCGTCCCACAGCTTGTCGAGGAGGCCCATACCTCGTCCCCAATTACCAGACTGCCGCTGAGATGGATGGACCGATCCGAACAGCCCACTACCAGTCTCCCCAAGTTTCCGGATCTGAGAGAAGGGGAAGAGTGCAAGTGAGACGAGCAGGAGCTTATTTATAGAGCGGCTTGGCCTTTCCCCGTGAACCTGGTCTACGGAGCTCTGTGGGAATGCAGGTGGGCCCAAACTGAAATGTCTCTTTTGCGGGGTTGCAAAGCGTTGGCGGGGGCGCAGGTGGGCCCCGCTGCGGATAAGATCGATGGGTTGTGCTCGTGGGATGGCCCTCCTGCTGGCCTCTCACGACGCGCCAAGTGGGAGGCCGCCATACCGGGCGTCACGTGAGTAGGTGACAAGCCTGTGCCCACCGGGTGTAGAGACAACCATATTAGGACGGATACACTGTACTGTGTGGGTAATGGACGAGGCGACCTACGGTTTTTCTTTCTTTTGAGGCATAGAAGAGCGACGCGGATTTTTAGGACATGCGGCCACACGCAGTCTATATGCAAGACGTCCGCCTGTGCATGGTGAGGACTACTTTTAATGAATAACACTAACGCCCACGCGTGTGGTGAGAGAAAAATCCATCCATATGCGGGATCAGCTCTTGTGCTGGGAATATTGTGCAGGGTCAACCAATGCTTGACACATGGCCAGATAGACCCCACTTATGAAAAACTGTTTTTCTTTTTAATTACTGAAATTCCCTTATCTTCTCTCCTCCCGAAGGGGTCTGGCATATCTTTGATGCGAACGTCTCCGACAATTCGATGTCTCCCGACACCACCGGCGTCGTCTAGGTAGGGATTCGCATCGCCGGCCAGTCCATGGATAGCACATATGTGCCGCTGCAGTGCTAGTGTCGTCTTCCTCAAGGCGGGCTTCCCCTCTGACATCCTCTCCATGTCCTTGGACCCCTCCACCGGCGCGCTCGCCGCCTCAGGTGGCGTCCTCGTCGCAGATATCGCCCAAACCACATGTAACGACCCGAGACCGACGCTCCAGACGCCTTCCATGTTCTTCGTTATCGATGTGTGTGTTTTATTTGTTTGTTGCATTCATCATGGCATCATCCGCATAGCATCCGCATGTTTTCTTAAAACTTGCATCCGCTCGTAGTCGTCGCTTCTTCCTTGTCTCTGTTGACCTTCTCTTGGATCAACCGGACCACTCTTCTCTCTCCTCTTTGAGCCCATCAAACCCTCTTGTCTTGTCGATCTCTCTCAAACCCCCTTGTGTGCGTCCGGAACTTCCTCGAACCCGAACCGGGCTGTCGTTACCGATGGGTCCGGATCGTCTCCAAATATCCCTAAAATATCTTCGATTCTTTGTTAAACTGTCCTAGCCTATTTTTCCGAACCATCCGATTCCGATCGGAGGGACCACATACCCCTAAACCTAACCCACTCGCTATATATAATAGCCTAACCCGAGACCAAATCCCTAATTTCTAGGGATCCTCCTAGCCGCCGCATTATCTCCCTCGGGATCCAGATCCACCCACTCTCCCTCGATTTCCCCAGCGAGCCAACCACCACAGCGCAGCGCCACTCCTTCTCCTGCCCAAGCCCTGCCTCGTCCTTGGCCTCCTGCCTTGTCCTCCCCTACGCCGCATCACCACGGGGCTCCCGCTCAGGAGGAGCACCCGAGCACGCCCGGGGCCGCATCGACCACGGCCAGGGCATGCCCCTGCTTCCTTTTCTCTCCCTCTGGTTCTCCCTCCCCTCTGGTCTCAAACTCTCTTGCTTTCTCTGTGTTATGCAGGATGCCATGGGGGCACCTCGCTCGAGCTCCGCCTCCGCTTCTGGTTCGCCGCCGCTACCGCTCCCCTGCGTCTGCCTATGAGCTCCGCCGCCGGAGACCAAGCCACCGCCGTTCCCAAGTCCCTGCCTCTTCTGCCCACGAGCACCGCTGCTGCCCTGCTCGCTCGCACCAAGTTCGTCTTTGCACCAAGTCGCCGCCGCCAAGACCTGGCCTCGCCGGATCCGCCTCCCACCGTCGGGAATCGGTTCCCCTCGACCTCACCCCCGCCTCCGGTGGTCGTTCCGCCGTCTACCGTCGCCGGAAGCACCGGCGCAGCCACCGCTCGTCTTCCTGGGACACACGCAACGCCAAAGTCCCTGCGCCCATTGACCCGGCCTTGTGGGCCTCATCCCTGCCCGGCCTGCCTAGCCCGCCACACCGACTGGGCCTCAGCCTACTAGGTGAGGCCACCCCCAGCGTCCACTGTCCCGTGCAGCCCATTGGCAGTTTCGGCCCATTCACTGTTTTTTTGCCGAACGAATTTAGCATTATCCCAGGATTTACTGCAGTTTTACAGAAAACCCTCATGTTCATGCATATCATATCTCACTAACCGTGCATCGGATTAAAATAATTTATATATGTAAAATGCTTAGAATTTCATCTAGTTTCATAATATGTTGCTTTCATCCATGTTTAAAATGTTGAAAATGTTGTTTGCATTTAATTTGCTAAATGCCATGCTAAAATGATTTATTTAATAACTAAATAACCGTAGCTCCGAATTTAATAATCTTTATATGTAAATGGGGTAGAAAAATGCATAGTTTAACATGGTGGCATTACTTTGCATGTTTAACAACTCTGAAACTATGTATAGGGCAGAACAGTAGCAAATTTGAAATATGCACCTGGTTTCTTTTCGGAATTGTTGTTTGTTTTTTCCGGCCTCATTTAAACTTGCTTAAATGTGTAGTTTACATATGCTTCACCTCTTGTCATGTTTAACAACATTTAATATTGTTGGGTACATAAACGAGAGTGAACTAAATATTTAAATGTGGTGTTTCGTCAATATGCAACTCGTTGCATATTGAGCTCCACTTAACTTGTAGTATTGTTTGTGCACTTTGCCATGCCATGAATCATTAAACCGGACATGCATCATACTTGATTGTGCATCATGCCATGATTATGCTTGCTCGTTTACCATGTTGTTTGCTTCTTTCCGGTTGTGCTTTTTCTCGATAGTTCCTATTTCATTGCGTCGTGAGGATTCGTTCGACTACGTTGGTTCATATTCTTCATGGATTTAGTCTTCTTCCTAGCGGATTTCAGGCAAGATGACTGTCACCTTGGATCTCACTACTATCTTTGCTTTGCTAGTTGTCTCGATACTATCACTGTGTCGCGCTACCTACCACTTGTTTCTCAAGCCTCCCAAATTGCCATGACAGCCTCTAACCTTTTCACCACCCCAGCAAACCGTTGTTTGGCTATGTTACCGCTTTGCTCAGCCTCTCTTATAGCGTTGATAGTTGTAGGTTCAGTCGCAGGTTGTTCCATGTTGGGACATGGATATCATGGGTATCATGGGATATCACAATATCTCTTATTTAATTAATGCATCTATATACTTGGTAAAGGGTGGAAGGCTCGGCCTTTTTCCTGGTGTTTTGTTCCACTCTTGTCGCCCTAGTTTTCGTCATACTCGTGTTATGTTCCTTGATTTTGCGTCCCTAACACGATGAGGGTTTATGGGCCCCTCTTGACAGTTTGCTTTGCATAAAACTCTTCCAGCAAGGGCCAACATTGGTTTTACCATTTGCCTAATAACAACTAAAACTTGCATAGGGACCCGCTGGCACCCGAGGTCTCTTAATCAACCCGCCAGGCCCGTGCTCGTCATGAGTGTTGGTCCACCTACCTAGCAGTCGGTGGTGCTGCCTTGGGGCATCTCGATGGTATTTTGGCTACTGTGCACTTAGCATAGACGGTGTTGTCCTGAGAACGAGATATGCACGGCTCCTATTGGGGTATCGACGCACCAGGTGGTCTTACTGGTTTTGTTTTACCATTGTTAAAATGTCTTGTGCACCGGATCCCGAGTTTGATCGGATGTCCCGCGATGGAGGATTGTCTCCACGGATCGTGAGCTTGTCGTGGGCTAAGTTGGGACACCCCTCCAGGGTTTAATCTTTCGAGAGCCATGCCCGTAGTTATGTGGCAGATGGGAGTTTTTAATGTCCGGATATAGAGAACTTGACACCAGATTCGAATTAAAATACACCAACCGTGTGTGTAATCGTGACTGTCTCTTTTCGATGAGGTTCAGGAAGAGAACACGGTTTGGGTTATGTTTGAACGTAAGTAGTTCAGGATCACTTCTTGATCATTACTAGTTCGCGACCGTTGCGTAGTTTCTCATCTTACTCTTATACTCTTAAGTTAGCCACCATATATTGCTTAGTCGCTTGCTACAACCTCACCACTTATCCTTTCCATACCCATTAAGCTTTGCTAGTCTTGATACCCATGGTAATGGGATTGTTGAGTCCTCGTGGCTCACAGATACTACTATAACAGTTGCAAGCACAGGTAATGCAATGATCTGACATGAGAGCGATGCTTGATTTCTTTTGTAGTTCTTCTTCTTTGATTAAGGGATTAGGTTCCGGGTCGGGGAGCCTGGGATTAGCAGGGTGTATGTCGTTCTTCTTTTTCGCTTGATTTCATCCGTAGTCGGATCCTGCTTTTCTGTATGATGATTGCTATGTATTGATGAACTGTTGTATTCATGATGTAGCTTGTGGCGAGTGTAAGCCTTTATCTTGTATTCTCATCCATTCAGTACATGGTATGTTGTGATGATATCCACCTTGCTATGCGCTCGAAATGCGGTTGTGCCCCAATCATGAATTCATCACGTGATTGGGATAGAATCGCATCTTGGGCGCTACAAGTTGGTATCAGAGCCTTACCGACCTTAGGAGCCCCTTGATTTATCGAACCGCTGCTGTTGTTGAGTCTAGAAAAAAAACTATTTTGAGTCTTAGTTATATAGAAGAGTAGGAATTCTTTTTACTCCTTATCCCCTTCGTCGCTCTGGTGAGGACTCCTGACGTAGATGTTTCGACTTCACTCTCCTCTTTTCACTCAATTTTTTTAGGATCACGCGGGTATTGTCGGATCGTTGCGATATCATTGTGAGGGGAATTCTATCTTGGTGCCTCCTGTCATTTAGGGGTTGTGGCAGTGTCCGGGGAGTTGAGATCCAAGGTGTTTTTGTCATAGTGCTAATCATTTCAGTTCCAGAATACCAGAGGACGCAGACATCGAAAACGCTTCTATACTCTTTGTGGTGAGAGTAGTTTGACGATACCCAGTACCGGGGAGAGCGATCAGATGTATTGCCACATCTAGTATATCGGATGTTTTCGAAGGTCTGAGGTACTCGATTTCCGAGGTTTTCTTGGTTATGTGTTGACGGATGGATACAATTGGAGTGTAGGATTTGTTAGTTGTTTGAGATATGTGTGCCTCCCTGTATCCCCAACACCAGATTGCATAACCAGAAAGTTTCGGGAGTTTATAGGTGGGAATTCAATTATCACGTAGGATATCTTTCCAGCAGACACATGATACGATATGGGGTCTATCATATGTTTGTTCTGGCTTATTATGCAAGTCTATCCTTTGTTTTGTTTTGAGTTGTGGTATTCGAGTTGCTTCAATGCCAAGTGTTGATTCCATACCTTTCCTAAGCGGCGTTCTCATATTTCGATGTGAATGCTAACCCTTTCCATCATCGAGATGGTCATGTCAATTCTTTTCCAATCGGTGTGCTTCTCGTCAAGATGATCCTATCATTTTCCCCATTCGCAAGATCACTTCTCAGTTTTCCCAACGGTGTTTGTTTCGTCCATCCCAAATTGCATTTATTTTTCCCACCATCCCACCCTTTTTCTTCAAGGATTCAGATTTCTTAACCATGTATCCTTTTATTTGTGAGAAGCCTCTTCATTCTTTTCCTTCAATGCTCTTACCTGGTGATTCCTCGTGAAGATGCTCAGGAGCTATAAGTGCATCATGTCGGTGTCAAAACCGGCGGATCTCGGGTAGGGGGTCCCGAACTGTGCGTCTAGGATCGACGGTAACAGGAGACGGGGGACATGATGTTTACCCAGGTTCGGGCCCTCTCTATGGAGGTAATACCCTACTTCCTGCTTGATTGATCTTGATGAATATGAGTATTACAAGAGTTGATCTACCACGAGATCGTAATGGCTAAACCCTAGAAGTCTAGCCTATGAATATGGTAATGAGTATATGTGGTGTCCTTTCCGGACTATCCCCTTCGGTTTATATAGACACCAAGGGGATCTAGGGTTTACATGGAGTCAGTTGCATAAGAAGGAATCTTTGGTCGCCAAGCTTGCCTTCCATGCCAAGTAGAGTCCAGTCCGGACACGGTGCAGTCTTCGGCCTTCATGTCTTCACAACCCATCAGTCCGGCCCATGGATAACAGGCCGGACGCCCGAGGACCCCTTAGTCCAGGACTCCCTCAGTAGCCCCTGAACCTGGCTTCAATGACGAGCTGTCAGGCACGAAGATTGTCTTCGGAATTGCAAGGCGGGTTCCCCTTTCTCTGAACTCCAAGATAGTCTTCGAATGCGATGATAGTATCTAGACCTGTTACATACCACACACAACCGCAGAGAGAATATATTTTCACACGAATTCTATCCGCTGACAGCTTTTCACAACACGACATTATGTTTGTCTGGTCATAATTTCGAACCGCTTTTCGTCTGCTGTTCCACATTTTGAGACGCGGTTGCCATTGGCACGTCTTGTCAAAGCAGAGATCGTGTCCCCTTATCATGAGATTCTCAACAATACGGGCATGGGTAACCTAACTGTGCCGTTTATACAGCCCTTGGGAATAGGCGGGTTTTTAGGATGAGTGGGGAGGCACTTGATATTCGCGGCCTTTATAAGGGGATAAGGACACTCTCCCTTTACCCACACCCTTCTTCACCTTCAGTCCATCCGTCCTCGAGCTCTAGCGCCCAAGCTTTAGCTTTTCCTTGTTCGAGAAGGCACTCCAATCATGTCCGGATCTGGAGCTGGAGGCAAGTGGATGGCTTCCTCCGTTGAGAATAAGGACATCACGGAGCTACGGGAAGCCGACTATTTAGCCAAGGAGATTGCTCACCGACTCCCGGAAAAAGGGCAAATCATCCCTACCCCCGAGCCCTATGAGAGGGTTGTGTTTCTCACACACTTCGTCCGTGGGCTGGGATTCCCTCTTCATCCATTTGTCCATGGATTGATGTTTTACTATGGGCTGGACTTCCACGATCTGGCCCCCAACTTTATCCTCAACATCTCCTCATTCATAGTTGTGTGTGAAGCCTTTCTCCGCATCCCACCTCACTTGGGCCTATGGCTGAAGACTTTTAATGTAAAGCCAAAGGTGGTGCACGGCCAACAGGCCGAGTGCGGAGGTGCCATGGCGGGCAAGATGCCCAATACCACCTGGATCGAAGGCTCCTTTGTAGAGACGGTGAAGGGCAGTCGGGGTGGTTCTATATCACCGAGCCGCGCGACGCCAACTGGGTGGCGGCTCCCAAATTCCGATCTGGAGTCCCGATGTGGCTTACCTCCTGGCAAGAGAAGGGCCTGACCTGGGGATCTTTGGAAGAGATCACGGGGCTCCAAACATGCCTCTAGAATATGGTAACCCGGAAGATCAAGCTCGTTGATGTGGTCATGCTTGTACACTGGATCCTTCCGTGTCAGCGTCGGACCTGTTATTTGTGGGAGTTCTATTCGGCCAAGCACCAGACGCTGCTAAGGCTTTTTGGCACGACGCGTGAAGATATCTGGAAGGTGCTCTTCAAGGGCAGCGAGACACCGCCACCCTTGACCAAAGATCGCGGGCTCAACTTTAAGCGTCAGGCCAATTCGGTAAGCCATCAAGGTATAGTCTTTAAGGACACACTTTGAGGAAGGATACTAAGCGTTCTTATCAATTTCTTTTCCAGTCCTGGGTCGACCTAGTGGGACGGATTAATAGTCCGGCTCTGCTACCTAAAGACGAAGAAACCCCACTCCTTACGAAGATGCTATTTCCGTCCCCTTACGACATACCAGAGAAGAAGGTCAAAACCATAGCCAAGGGGACCAGGAGAGGGCTTCGCCGAAGGAGCACCTTGGTCATCTCGTCTGACGATGAGACATACCCCTCAGCCGCCGACGATGACGACGAGGAGGGAGGCGACTCCCCTCATGCAAGAGGAAGGGAGAAAAGGGAGGCCTCCACGAGTTTGGAGGCGGAAGCGCCCAAGAGGCAGAGAGGCTCCTTCGCGGATAACTCCGCATGGGATGTTGATAGCAGTCCGGAGCGACCTTGCCGGACCAAGCCTCGGGCCGCCTCGTGAGTACCAGAATCAAAAACATCTGGCCTTCTCGGTTTGTAATATTGATACATCTTAAACCTTGTCATTGCAGTCCGGCACGCGATGGCTCCCCGCGATCCTCGACAAAGGATTCATTGGACTCAAAGGAGATGGCTAGCATGTCTTCGCCACCTGCTCATTCCATCTTACCCAAGGGTGATGACGAGGTGGTGTACAAAAAGACTTTCCCAGGCCGGGGGAGATTCCGGAGACCACCACTACTAGGGAAAAGGCTAGCAGCAGTGCGGGTTTTAGGTGTATCAGTAGCATGGGGACCGGCGCTACTAATAAGGTGCTACAGCTAACACGTAGCAGTAGCGCGTGCTCACCAGCGCTACTGCTACACAAGTGTAGCAGCAGCGCGCTTAATGGAAGCTCGCTACTGCTAATAGCTATAGCGCGCTTCTCCTGTGCGCGCTATTGCTACTACCGCGCTGCTGCTAACTTTTCTCCACTTGCTACTGCTAATTTTAGTAGTTTTTTGTTATTTTTCTATTTCGTATTTGAACATGCTTTATAGAAGAATCTTTAGCACATACAAATGTCATCATGATACACATACAAATGCCTGCGAGACCACAAATGTAATCATAGCATATACTTACAAATAGTCTCATCATAATCATCATCCAACACAAAGTGGTATCTTGTCATCATCTCGAAAATAGCGATACATGCAAGTCTCGAATACTTGCAACTACAACATCATCCATCTAAACAAAGGTATACACGAGAAGAGCTATCACTATGAGTGAGAGCGGAACTATGCAGTACATGAGGTGGCGGTTACGAGTCCTCTCTCGCGCTAGCGTGAACCTCAAGTAACTAGCTTCTCCTTCTTGTCTGCTTTTGAAGCCTTTATGGCTGGTGCCCGAGAACCCATTCACTTGCGCCTGACACTCATGCCACTCGTTGTACACCCCCAGAACCTTCCCTTTGTACACGACATAGCACTTCCATCTCGCCATCAAGAAACTAGGTACCTGTTAGAGATGCATGTTCATGAAGAGGATGTACAATCATATATATGCAACAAAATATACTAGAGCAACACCGAAAAAGAAAGGGTTAGCAACTAGATGCAACATACAGTACGCAAATTAATTAACTAGAGGTACGCAGGTCATCGTACGCAAACTAACAAAGTAGCGTTACGCAATTTTGGCAGGGACCGTGGACATCACAAAGTTTCATCGCTACAAAAAGTATACAAGTTCAACCGACACATATCATCATCTGCATCATAAATCACTAGAAGTTCCATCCTTCCATATCATCGAGGATGGACCCTAGCTTCTTGAACGGCGTGAGGTCTAGACGTTGCATGCCTATGCGAGTTCGGACGTCAGCTCGTGATATAGGGCCGTGGTGGAACATCCCCTTCTCATCGACGACTTCTTTCATGATGATCGTCGCAATGTCGCTTTGGATGCGAAAGAAGTCATCTCTAAGTTTATAATCCGCTTCTCCATGAGATTCTAGCCACTTGTGGATATGATCATCATTTCTGCTTTTCATGCGAAGCTTTTGGTGATCCGTGTTGAACTGAATCATGAGATGGACGATGTAGAATCCATCCTTCTTGCTTGGTTTTGGGACATGGATGCAGGAGAAGTTAGTTTTATGTGCGAAACCCATCTTCTTGTTCCTTTGTTTCCTGATCTGCATGTGGCCACCTCTAATGCTGAAGCCTTGGAGAGCATCATCTAGAATATTCATTATGTGGGTGTAGTCTTTTTTCTCGTAGTCTCTGGAAGGGTCAAAATACACGGCGTGGGAGACTTGCGGGTAAAGAACGATAAGGACGGCACGCCCGTTGCCGCAGGGAAAAGACACCTCAAATTATTCCCCATATGAGAGAGAATGAATGATTGAAATGCACGAAAGGGTTGTCTAGAACTGACTTACTTTGGATGATAAGGCACGAGAACAATTTCCCAGTCCTTATTCTGTACCATGAAGTTTTGGAGGTACTCTCTAGCAGTTTCACGCTCAAAGTCGCTGAGACTCAAGAAAGACTCGTTGTAGGATCGAAAGTATGTCTAGAGGGGGGGTGATTAGACTACTTGACCAAATAAAAACTTAACCTTTTCCCAATTTTAGTTCTTGGCAGATTTTAGCTATTGTAGGACAAGTCAAGCAATCATCACACAATTCAAGCAAGCATGCAAGGAGTATATTGGCAGCGGAAAGTATAGCATGCAACTTGCAAGAATGTAAAGGGAAGGGTTTGGAGAATTCAAACGCAATTGGAGACACGGATGTTTTTCCCGTGGTTCGGATAGGTGGTGCTATCCTACATCCACGTTGATGGAGACTTCAACCCACGAAGGGTAACGGTTGCGCGAGTCCACGGAGGGCTCCACCCACGAAGGGTAATGGTTGCACGAGTCCACGGAGGGCTCCACCCACGAAGGGTCCACGAAGAAGCAACCACCCACGAAGGGTCCACGAAGAAGCAACCTTGTCTATCCCACCATGGCCATCGCCCACGAAGGACTTGCCTCACTAGCGGTAGATCTTCACAAAGTAGGCGATCTCCTTGCCCTTACAAACTCCTTGGTTCAACTCCACAATCTTGTCAGAGGCTCCCAAGTGACACCTAGCCAATCTAGGAGACACCACTCTCCAAGAAGTAACAAATGGTGTGTTGATGATGAACTCCTTGCTCTTGTGCTTCAAATGATAGTCTCCCCAACACTCAACTCTCTCTCATAGGATTTGGATTTTGTGGAAAGAAGATTTGAGTGGAAAGCAACTTGGGGAAGGCTAGAGATCAAGATTCATATGGTAGGAATGGAATATCTTGGTCTCAACACATGAGTAGGTGGTTCTCTCTTAGAACATATGAGTTGGAATTGTGTATGTGTTCTGATGGCTCTCTCCACGAATGAAGAGGAGGTGGAGGGGTATATATAGCCTCCACACAAAATCCAACCGTTACACACAGTTTTCCAATCTCGGTGGGACCGAATCAACAAACTCGGTCGGACCGAAAAGGTAAACCTAGTGACCGTTAGAGATTTTCGGTGGGACTGACATGCAACTCGGTAGGACCGATATGGTTAGGGTTTGGGCATAACATAATATCGGTGAGACTGATTACACAAACTCGGTGAGACCGAGTTTGGTAATAAGCTAACCAGAGAGTTGGTCAGGCAAACTCGGTGGGACCGATTTGCTCTTTCGGTGAGACCAAAAAGTTACAAAAGGGATACAAAGAGTTTACATTGCAATCTCGGTGGGACCGATTCGCTCTTTCGGTGAGACCAAAAAGTTACGAAAGGGAAACAGAGAGTTTGCAATCCCATCTCAGTGAGACCGAGATCCCTATCGGTAGAACCGAATTGCTAGGGTTTGGCAGTGGCTTATGACAAGTGAAACTCGGTGGCGCCGGATAGAAAGAATCGGTAGGACCGAGTTTGGCTTAGGGTTTAGGTCATATGTGGATATGGGAAAGTAGTTGAGGGTTTTGGAGCATATCACTAAGCACATGAAGCAAAAGGCTCATTAAGCAACACCTCATCCCTCCTTGATAGTATTGGCTTTTCCTAAAGACTAAATGTGATCTTGGATCACTAAAATATAAAATGAAGAGTCTTGAGCTTTTGAGCTTGAGCCAATCCTTTGTCCTTAGCATTTTGAGGTTTCCACTTTCACATCCATGCCATGCCAATCATTGAGCTTTCCTGAAATAGTCATCTTGGAATAGCATTAGCTCAATGAGCTATATGTTGTTATGAATTACCAAAACCACCTAGGGATAGTTGCACTTTCAATCTCCCCCTTTTTGGTAATTGATGAAAACATATAGATCAAAGCTTCGACAAATGATAATAAGCATGAAATATATCGTCGCTTTGAGAAGTATGTGACAAGTAAGAGCTCCCCCTAAATTTGTGCATATTTAAAATTTGCTTTGGACTGCAAATGCACAAAGAGTTAGAGTCATGGGTTACTCTTCCATGTCACATACATCTTGGTGGAGCGCTTAAAATGATAAGAATGAAATACATGCACTCATCACCAAGAATAGTGAATGATCACATAAGATAGATAAGATGATAATATTAAGCAAACATTAAGTGTAGCTTATGATCAAACACATGATCATCAATGTCTCATGAGCAATGACATAGTATCTCACGCAAAAGCAAACAAAGTTCGAAAAACCACCAAATAAAACAAGAGAGAATAAAAGCAACACTAAAAGCAACACTCTCTCTCGAAGCCTATGATCTATACATTTTCTCCCCCTTTGGCAACAAGTTACCAAAAAGTTCCTAGAAAATGCATAGTGCTAAGTCGACACTCAGGCTTGATCTTCAGGTGGTGGTGGAGTCCGGAGCACTCCAAGGACGAAGCCTTCTGTAGACATGGTCGAAGTCGAGGCTGAAGTGGACGCTGGAGCTGGTGGAACTGAGGCTGTAGCTGGTGCAGACGTGGTGGCTCTGGGGTCAGCAACTAGCACTGCAGACGACCTCGGACCTCGTGGCACTCTGGCAAAGGCATCAGTTGTAGTCTTGCCTCTCCTCTCCTGCATGTCATCCTGGAGCTGCTCCACTGCAGTCTGAATCTCTGTCACTTTGACATCCAAGTCATAGAACTTTTGTTCCATGATCCTCTCTAAGCTTGCCTGGTACTGAGTTAGGGTGGCTAGTGCTTGCTCAATCCGCAGGGTGGATGCAATCAAGTAACCAAGCTGCTCTTGTTTGGTTTTCAGGAAATATTCAGATGCCTCCTCTTGAGTAGGCATCTTGGCAGCTTTCTCCTTCTTGGCTTGTGCTTGGGCAGATGATGGCTCATTCTCAGTCATGACCACTTGATTATCTTCAAAGTCTGGACGGATGGGCAGGTGTTCCTTGTCCAATAAGTATATCCCCGTGCCCATCTTAGAGTTGATGAGCTCCTGAATCTGTGGGGCATATCCACAGCTCCTCTTCTGGTCTGCTGTTGTCCTCTTGATTGTTTCAATCATAAGGCTCATGACTTTGAATTTCTGTGGCACGTCAAAGATATGAAGCAAGTTGATCGCGTGGCCCCTGATCATCTTGTGATCTCCAGAGTTGGGCAATAGGGTGTGCCTAAGAATCCAGTTGATGGTTGGCAGCCCTGACAGAAGATAGTGTACTGAGCCAAACTTGAACGTATCAAGTGCTTCATTTGGAATCTCCTTGTACATGTTTGACATTGAGTTGTGGTCCATCTTCTTCTTGGCATAAATGTCCAAGTCATCGTCATGCTCTTCTAGGGCATTAACAAGCTGTGCCCACTCAGTAACTGTAGATTGGTACCTCGTACCCTCTGACATCCATACAATTCTGCCATCTGGATAGAAATGGGCTGTGGAGTAGAACTGCATGATGAGTTCCTCGTTCCACTTTGTGAGCTTCTGCCCAACAAAGTCCTCTACTCCACATGCCTTGAAGCTGTCCTGCACTCCAGGGTAGTACTCTTCGTTGTCCTTGATGTATTGCCAATCAACCCATCTCATATCACAGACAATTGGCTTCTTGTCTAGCAGCACTGTCTCATAAAAGTCTTGCTGCTCCTTGGTGTGAAACCTGTAGTCAACTGCAGTCCTTATCCTTGAAGCATACGGGTCTGCTTCTCTCCACTTCTGGAGCCTTGAATCTCTCCTGAGTTTCATATCCTCAGCCATAGGATGAGCATCGTTGTGGTCTGGGATCTTGGGCTTGAGCTTTCTAAGAACATTCTCTTCTTCTTCTTCTGCAGCTTCAGGCACTGGGGCCTTGTTCTTCTCAGTAGCTGGGATGCTTCTTGTGTTCCTCTTTGGCTTTGGCTTTGGAGCTGGCTTGGCCTTGGAAGCAGCTGCCCCTGTTCTTATGGCATCACCCATCAGCTTGGGTGCCTTAGGTGCTGGTGCAGCTACCTCTTCTTCTTCCTCCTCATCTTCCATGATGGAAGCCTTGCCAAGCACTCTGGCTACAGTTTTCTTCACCCTTTCTTTCCTCTTCTTGCCTTCAGTAGCAACTGGCTCAATGGGAGTGGGCTTTTCAGTTGAAGCTCTGGCCTTTGACATAGGCTGCCTGCCTGCTGGCCTTTTGATCTTCATCCCTGGTTTTATGCCCTGTGCTGGCTCAACTCTCTTGGAAGTTGCTTCCTCTTCTGCCACATAATCCTCATCTTCTGAGTCTGAGGTTCTCTTCTTTCTTTGTCTTGTGGCAGCTTTAGGCAGATTACTAGGGGTGCTCCTGCTGCCATCATCTGAGGAACTTGAGGGACTAGTGCCCTCACTCATCTGCACTTGCTGCTCTGACAAGTTCTGGCTATCACTTTGGTCTGACATGATGCAAACTCTGACTGCTGACCCTGTGAATAGGTTATAGATGAGATAGAGTGGATAAGCATCACAAAATGCAGAGATTTTTGCAAAAGAATGATCCAAAAACTTAGTTTTAGTTTCCCACTGAAAGCATCTCGGATCTACCGATTTCTAAACTCGGTGATACCGAAGCAGTTTTGGAACCTAAACTAGTGAACTCGGTCAGACCGAGTCACAGTTCGGTGGCACCGAGACTGCTAGGGTTTCACAGAGTTCCAAAATCGGTCACACCGATAAGTAATTCTCGGTCAGATCGAGTCTCACTTGTGCAATGGCATAAGCCAAATCAGTGGGACCGAGTTTTTCAACTCAGTGGGTCCGAGATGGTTTCGGCGGAAACCTAACCCTAAATTTTTCGAATCAAACCTAATCTACGAGCGCATTGACTGGATAGGAGTGTTTCAATCTGGAAAGAATCATGATGATCACAATGTGCTAGGAATCAGATTGGAGAATAGCACAAAGATCGAGTCCATACCCTAGTTCGGCGGAGACTCGCTACGGCGGCAACGGTGGGGTTGAATTCCCGTTGACGGCGACGGAGACCAACGACTGGAGGCGGCTGGCGGCGAGGAGACGATCCGGAGACCACGATGGTAGAGCAGGCTATCGCGCGGGCGAAGGGGTTCGGAGAAATTTCCAAAATTTTGCCCGTGACTATATATAGCCCGACCCTGTCGGTGTGACCGAGTGGAACAACTCGGTGGCACCGAGATTCATAACTGCAGGCAGTTACTGAAACTCGGTGTGACCGAAATGTTCAAATCGGTTGCACCGAGATCGAAAACCTAGATCAACTTAGTGATCTCGGTAGGACCGAAAGTGGGGTATCAGTCAAACCGAGAATCATAAAGAGGTTTTGGAAGTTTAAGTCTATGATGAATCGGGGACTCCGAGTGCTCCTCACACAGAGTGGTTCGAATCTGACTTGATAAAATTTTGTGATGCAGCATGAATAGAGTTTGAGACGAGAAAAGCATAGATATCTAGAGGAGGTTCTTAGGCACTCTTGTCCATCCACTTGGCAAAAGGAAATAAAACCAAACAATCAAAGCAACAAGTGGATGTCCTCGAATGAGTAAAATATGCAACCAGCATGCTCACACAATAAGATGGCAAATGAAATATGTGACAAGGCATGCACAACCAATTCTAGCATCTATCAAGCAATTTGCGATGACAAGGTCATCTATATATGAGTATATTGACTTAGGAGTCAAGTGAGAACACTTGATCATAGGTCATACTCATCGTTTAAGCTCAAGTGGGGTTACCACTTTTACATAAAGCATTGTTGTGTTCACATCTTTAGAGTTGCTTTAGCTCAAGTCTTAGAGTAAAGCTCCCCCTAGATGTGATATCCCCCCTTAGAGGGATGAACTAACCTCGGGTTTTGTTGATGATGACTTCATGTAGATGTTGAAGATGTGGATGCTCA